>NC_141876.1:302784080-302935080 GCF_056163025.1 Triticum urartu
GACAACGCGCCACCCTCTCTAGCAATGGATGCCGACACTGGGGCCAGGGGGCTCCGGGCCTTGGCCCCCGCCTTGCGACAGGTGCTGTGGTCGCGCAAGTTCAGGCCCGAGATGCCGCCGCGCTACGACGGTGCGACAGACCCGATAATTTTCCTGATGGCGTACGAAGAGGTCGTCCTCGGAGCCGGGGGCGACGATCGGGTGCTGGCCAACTGGTTACCCATGGCCCTCACCAGCATCCCGCGTGCATGGCTCCTCCACCTGCCGATGGCCTCTGTCACCTTCTGGGAGGAGCTGCGCGACCTCTTCCTCGCTCGTTTCGCCGCACCAGCGCCGCCCGTCATCGCAGCTATCCTAGGTGGATCCCAGGCACCACCCTTGAGTCATCACGTCAAGCCGTTCGCCCACCGGATCAGCACCGCCTCCAAGCGCCGAGAATCCCCCCCGGGCCGGGTGGCGCCCGAGGCCGATCTAACCTTCGACTTGGAGGACCACCCCTTCAACCCCGTCGGTTCGGGCGCGCTCCCGATGCTGTGCACCCCCACTATCTGCCAGGTGGCAGTCACCAGGACCCTCATCAACGGTGGTGCCGGCCTCAACGTGCTCTCGGTGGAGGCCTTCAGCCTCCTCCACATGCCGCTGGAGCGGCTCCAGGTGTCGGAGCCGGTTCCACCGCCTCCTTGGGACAGATCCGCCTCCCAGTGACCTTCGGCACCTGCGACAACTTCCGCACGGAGCTGATCGACTTCGACATCGCCCCCATCGGCCTCCCCTACAACGCCATCCTCGGCTATCCGGCCTTGGCTCATTTCATGGCAGCAACTCACCCGGCGTACAACCTCATGAAGATGCCCGGGAGCAGCGGCGTCCTCACCGTGTCAGGAGACACAAGGGATGCGTAGCAGGTGCTCCGACTTGTTTTCAGGGCGGCCGCGGTGGCGCAGCCCACTAGCACTGACGCCCTTGAGCCCAAGGGGGCTGCGCCGGCTAAAAAGAAGCAGCTATTCACCCAAGACAAGGCGGAAACCAAGAAGGTACCAGTCGACGAGGACGGGTCCACTGGCGCCACCTTCACCATAGGGGCCAACCTCGAGCCCGAGCAGGAGAAGGCCCTGATCAGGTCCCTGCGTGCAAACAAGAAGGTGTTCGCATGGGAACCAGATCAGTTAGCGGGGGTCCCAAGGGAAGTGATTGAGCATCACCTTAACGTATGCCTCAATGTGTGCCCCGTGAAGCAGAAGGCAAGGCGGCAGTCTACTGAGAAATAGGCTTTCATCATTCAAGAGACCCGGAAGCTGGAGGCGGCAGGGGTTATTCGCGAAGTCCTCTACCCTGATTGGCTAGCTAATCCGGTCGTTGTGCCTAAGAAGGGGGGAAAAGAGCGCATGTGCGTCGACTTCACCAACCTCAACAAGGCCTCCCCGCAGGATCCATTTCCGCTCCCCCGCATAGACCAGATAGTCGACTCCACTGCGGAGTGTGACCTATTGTGCTTCCTGGATGCCTTCTCGGGCTATCACCAGATCAAGATGGCAGTAGAAGACGTGGAGAAGACGACTTTCCTGACCCCGTGTGGAGTGTACTACTATACGTGCATGCCGTTTGGGCTGCGCAACGCAGGCGCGACCTTTCAGCGGCTGATGCACATCGCCTTAGGCTGGCAGCTCGGGAGGAACGCTGAAGCTTACGTCGATGACATTGTGGTGAAGTCTCGTGAGGCAAGGACCCTGATACAGGACCTGGAAGAAACCTTTGCAAGCCTCAACGAAGTGGACCTACGGCTCAACCCGGAGAAGTGCGTATTTGGAGTCCCCTCGGGCAAGCTCCTGGGTTTCCTCGTATCCCACAGGGGCATCGAGGCCAACCCGGAGAAGGTCAAGGCAGTCCAAGGCATGAGCCCGCCGAGGACCCTCAGAGAAATGCAGAAGCTCACTGGGCGTGTGACTGCGCTGGGGCGCTTCATCTCCAAGCCGGGGAACGAGCGCTGCCCTTCTTCAAGCTGATGAAGAAAAAGGGCCCCTTCGAATGGACTGAAGAGGCCGACAAGGCATTCCAAGACCTCAAGAGGTACCTTACCAGTCCGCCAGTGATGGTAGCTCCGCATCCTCGGGAGGCCCTGGTGCTCTACGTTGCGGCCACCCCCTACTCCGCCAGCGCAGCCCTGGTGGCGGTCAGGGAGGAGCGATGTGCCAAGGCCGCATCGACCGTCCGAACTGAAGCAAAGCAGAGCCAGGAGGGCCTCGCGAAGGCCGCAACCACAGCCGGAAAGGAACAGCCGGAGCAGGAGAACGCACTCGGAGCAGGAGAGGCCTCTTTAGGTGACCAAGCCCTGGGAGCTCTGTCGTCTCAAGAGACGCCTCGACCTCTGGAGGACGCAAGCTGCGCCAACAACCTCAACCTCGTCGAGCATCTCGTGTACTTCGTCAGCACGGTGCTACGGCATGCAAGGGCACGGTATCCCATGCCTCAAAAACTCCTCCTCGCGCTACTAGTGGCCTCGTGCAAGCTGCGCCACTACTTCTAAGGACATCCCATCAAGGTCATCTCAGCATACCCCTTGGAAAGAGTGCTCAGGAGCCCCAACTTAGCCGGAAGGGTCGCCTAATGGAACATTGAGCTACAAGAATTTCAGCTAGAATTCAACACGATCAGAGTTATCAAGGGAGCCGCACTTGTAGATTTCATGGCAGAATGGGCAGAAGTGCCGGGTTTCGAGGCAGGCGAAGACCGATCACTTTCCCCGGGAAGTGAAGCACCGGACGGCTGGGTCATGTACTTCGATGGGGCGTTCTCCCGACATGGTGCGGGAGCTGGCGCAGTGCTTGTGTCCTGTACCCAGGACCAACTCTATTACATCGTACAACTCTGCTTCCAGCACGGAGAAAAGGTCTCCAGCAACATAGCAGAGTACGAAGGCCTAATAGCAGCCTTGAAGGCCGCAACTGCCTTAGGGGTAAAGCGCCTCATCATCAAGGGCGATTCGCAGCTCCTCGTCAACTTCTCCAAGAAGATATACGAGCCAAAGGACGAGCACATGGAAGCCTACCTCGCTGAGGTTCGCAAGATGGAGAAACAGTTCTGGGGGCTGGAGTTGCAGCATGTGCCTCGCGGCACCAATCAGGAGGCCGATGACATTGCCAAGAGGGCGTCCAGACGGCTGCCTCACGAGCCTGGCGTCTTCGAGGAGAGGTTCTTCAAACCCTCAGCGGTGCCGCCACTATCGAGCATGGTGCAACCAAGGGAGGAGCTCCCTCAGCCGCCTGCCTCAGGAGCCCCGGTTTGCGGCCCAGCCTCAGGGGAATGCCTGCTCCTGGCGTTAGAGCCTCAGGAAGGGTGTTGGATCCCGGAGCTCAAGAACTACCTGATGCAAGGGACTCTGCCAGAGAATGAGGAGGAAGCGGAGCGTGTGGCGCGGCAGGCCACGGCTTATTGCATCAGGGATGGAGAGCTCTACAGGAAGCGACCAAATGACATGTCCCTACGCTGCATCTCCCGAGAGCAAGGGAAGGAGCTACTGGCGGACATACACGGCGGAGACTACGGGCACCACTCGTCATCGCGGACCCTCGCCGGCAAGGCGTTCCGAAGTGGATTCTACTGGACCGCAGCGCTCAACGACGCCGTTGAGCTTGTGAAGGCTTGCGAGGCCAGCCAGTTTCATGCTAAGCAGATCCATCAGCCTGCGGGGGGTCTACAGACTATACCCCTCTCATGGCCATTCGCAGTTTCGGGGCTGGACATTCTGGGCCCGTTTCCTTGGGCGCCAAGGGGCTATCGCTACCTCTACGTCGCCATGGACAAATTCACCAGGTGGGCTGAGGTGGGAGCCGTCCGTACAATCCCGGCAGGCTCGGCGATCAAATTCATCAAGGGCCTCGTGAGCCGATTTGGGGTGCCTAACCGCATCATCACCGACAACGATTCGCAATTCACCGGTAATCTCTTCAAAATGTACTGTGCTAACCTTGGAACACAGATATGCTACGCTTCGGTAGCACACCCCCGAAGCAATGGCCAGGCCGAGCGAGCAAACGCGGAGGTCCTGAGGGGCCTTAAAGCCATGACCTTGAAGAAGAAGTTGGAGGCCTGCGGCAGGGGCTGGTACGATGAGCTCCAGTCCATGTTGTGGTCAATCCGCACAACTGCGACCAAGCCGACTCGCGAGACCCCGTTCTTCCTCGTCTACGGAGCAGAGGCTGTCCTCCCTCACGAGGTCAGGCGTCGCTCCGCATGGGTTCTGGCGTTCAACGAGACGCAGCAGGATGCCATGCCGGGGGTGGATCTTGTGCTGGGGGAGGAACGCCGTCGAGAAGCCGTGCTACGAGCGACAAGGTATCAACAGGCGCTGCGACGATACCACTGCCGCAACATCTACCCCAGAACTCTTGAGGTAGGGGATCTCGTGCTCAGACGGGTTCTCTCCATGGAGGGGCTGCACAAGCTCTCTCCCATGTGGGAGGGCCAGTTCAAGGTTGTTCATATCTCCAGGCCCGGCTCTGCACGCTTGGAGACCACGGAGGGGGTACCCATCCAGAACGCGTGGAACATTCAACATCTCCGGAGGATCTATCCCTGAGCGAGGCCTAGCACCTAGGAAAGGCCCGGTGCCTATGAAGAAGGCGAATGCCTGTGAAGCCGCTGCGTTTTGGAAAAGGCCCGGTGCCTGTGAAGAAGGCGAATGCCTGTGAAGCCGCTGCGTTTTGGAAAAGGCCCGGTGCCTGTGAAGAAGGCGAATGCCTGTGAAGCCGCTGCGTTTTGGAAAAGGCCCGGTGCCTATGAAGAAGGCGAATGCCTGTGAAGCCGCTGCGTTGTGGGAAAGGCCCGGTGCCTGTGAAGAAGGCAAATGCCTGTGAAGCTGCCGCCTTTCGAGAAAGGCCCGGTGCCTGCGAAGAAGGCCAATGCCTGTGAAGCTCGCCGCCCGTGACACTCTCACGTAATAATGAGTGGGGCTGTACACGCCCCGGAGTCTCCGGAGTGCCGCCCTCAGGCCTCGGGGGCTCCCGCCCACGCCCAGTGGCAGCACTTAGCTCCGCGCTGGTGAGAAGACATCGAAGACTAGAATAGGTGCCGAACACGGCTTTCCCATTTGCTTTCTGCAGTTGGCTTGTTTATTCCTGTTTGAAGTTTTATTAGAGTTGCTGACATTCCTGGCTTGTGACTCTTTGTCTTTCTCAATCGCTCGCCTCGTTTTCTCTCGCGCAAGTCTCGCGAGGGAGGTTCGCGGGCGCCCTCGCGAGTGTTTTCTGCCCCGATCATTTGGAGCTTTCCTGTCCGAGTCCTCTGTGGGAGCACCCCTCCCGGTCCATGCCCACGGACATCGCGACACAAGCGCAGGACCTGGGCCGACCGCCCCCACAACTAAGACCATAAGTTACCCCTCCTACCGATCCTTGCAGGGCACGAGCGCACGAGGAGGCCACGGCCTCGGGAGGCGAGGACCGCACCAAGCCCCACCAAGCTAAAATAGTTCCCGCACATGGGTGCGCGGCGCAAAAACACGGCGCAGAAAAAGCGGAAACAACGCGATGGTTAAACAGGAGCAGTTCTAATACGCCCCCGCGGGGCCCTACATTACTTTCTATTTTTGCGCAGGATAAGAAGGAAAACAAGACGGGCGCGATTCATCCTACGCCAACCCACAGCAAGGCTCGAGCTGCTCCTGGGGCTCAGGTGGATCCCTCCTCTCGCTTCACCGGGGCGCGACGGCGGGCTGACCTGCTACCTTCACCCAGGCAGGCGCAACGGCGAGGAGGTTGGTCGCGGCCCCCGCTGGAGGAGCTGCTGCCTGAGAGGGGGTCGTCGAAGCTCAGCGAACCCCGAGCACCGCCGCCTGTACGCTAGTCAACATCTTCATCCTGTCAGTGCCGGGGCTAGGCAGGCGGCCGCGGTCATCGTCTTCAGGGCTGCACCCGGCACAGCGACTGTCTTCCCCGAACACCCTCACGTAGAGGGTGGCATCGCCATCAAACTTGAAGTACAGGGTGCACCACCGGCTCAGGCCGCGCGCGCGGGCAAACGTTTGCCAGCCGCGTATCAGAGCCCCATTCCCAGAAACGGAGACCTCCAGCGACGCCCAGGAGGCCCTACTGCAGCTTCCGTCTGCCTGGAGCCAGACGCCGCACTGGGCGCTGGCCGGCAGTTCATCTATGAAGAAACGGGGGAGCTGGAGCTTGGTGCTGGATGGGTCCGCCGACCCCACGACGAACTCCAGCAGCACCTCCGCATAGCGAAAGCGAGGCCTAGGGGGCGCACACCCATGGCGTGCCCCCCGTCGGCAACCGGGCGCTCACCACCGTGCCAGAAACCACCTCCATGGCCGCGGGAGGCCACCACGGGGACCGTGGTATACTTGTGAGGGAGGCCTCGGCCGCACTTGGCCCGGGGGGGGGGGGGGGGGAGTCAGGCCCAGCCTGAGGGGCCTTTCCTTTCTCCACGGCCGAGAGTCTCTTTGGAGCCATGGGAGCGGCGAGTAACCGATAAGAAGGAAAGGAGCAGCAAGAAGGGACGAGCCGAAGGGGCTCTCCTAGCCCCGTACTTATAGCCGGAGGAGGCCAACCGCCGTGCACTACGATCGCTGGTAATCATGACCGGTTTCTCTGCATGCAGGGACTTATCAAGTCGTGCGGTCACCGAGACGTCCTGGGGAAGCGCAGTCGCCCACGTCCAATCAATCGCCACATGGCGCCCAACGCCGCAGGCTGTTAGGGCCCGCGGCGCTTCGCGCTTGCCCCTTTGCTTTCCTGCTAGGCCAAGCCCGGGCGCGCCTTGGGCCCGGGGGCTACTGTCGGCGTTCTGGGAATGGGGGTCCCCTGACTTGCCTGCCTGCGGCGTGGCTCAAGCGGGGGCCCAGCGCGGCCCATCTTCATCAGCTCAAGCTCAAGACCCTCGCGAGGGGACAAGCCTCGTGGGGCGGATGATAGGAAGCTTCCTCAGAGGCAGCCTCATCAGGCAGGCTTGCGAGGAGGCGGAGAGATCAAAGCAGGGGTTCCTCGCGAGGAACCCGTGATGCAAGACATGACGATCGAGACTAGGCGGGCGCTAGGCGGGTGCTGGCCTGCGCAGTGTCCTTGTTTCCCCTTTGGTGCAAAGGGGGCAAGCACAGGCCAAGGCATCAGGCAAAGGTTGCCATTCCGGTGCAACGAGACCAAGACCATTAGAGCAGCAGGACGGAGGTCACCGTGGAGCCCAAGACGGCGTCATCACCAGTACTTTTGGCAGCCGAAGACCACCTTTGGTCAGGATAACTTGTACTACCAGTTCCCCTTCAAAATGGCCAATTGTTGGCGCCCTTCCCGCTCATTATTTGGGGAGAGGCCTAGGGCCTCTATAAATAGAGCTAGCCACCACAGAGTAGAGGGGCGACCTAGGGAGAAGACATCTAGAAATCTGGTAGAACCCTAGTAGAGAGAAAGAGAGGCGACTGAACTCACCCTAGCAGTTCATCGCACCAGCTCAAGAACACCTCTCGCGAGGCTGTTCTTCCTTTGTACTGATCCTCATCAGCCCCTGAGGCAATCCACCACACCACACACTGGAGTAGGGTATTACACCACAACGGTGGCCCAAACCAGTATAAACCTTGTGTCCCTTGTGTTGTTCGTTGTTTCCAGCTCAAATCACGCGAGGATATTGAGCGTAGATCGGTAGGGGAGAGATCTCCGCATGCACCCCAGTGTTCGAACCTCAAGGGTCTGCCGGAACCCGAAATCTGACAAAATGCACTTAACAAACCTCCCTTACTGAACTTTTTCCAAAGATCCATAGAAAAGATGGTAGCATCAATGCAAACATAGCAAATGATGTGAACAGATTTTAGACTTTGTGGAAAATAGTGAACATGGCAGAAATAGGGACAAGTCATCATGTTTACAAGTTAGTCCAACTCACCACAGAGCATATCTGTCGGTGTTCTAGGAACGGGGGTCCCCAGACTTGCCTGCCTGCAGCCCACGGCGTGGCTCTGTGAGCGGGCCCGTACGACCCATCTTCACCAGCAAGGACTCAAGACCCTCGCGAGGGGCCAAGCCTCGCGAGGCGGTCGACACCAGACCTCCTCAGGAGCTGCCTCACAGGGATGGCTCACGAGGGGCGGAGAGTTCAAGGCCAGCCAAACCTCGCGAGGTTCTGGTGACGTGAGCCATGACGACCAAGGCCAGGCGGGCGCCAGCACACACAATGTCCTTGTTTCCTCTTCGGTGCTAAGGAAGCAGGCGTAGGCACGGAGTATCGAGGCGTCAAGGAAAGGTTTCCATATCAGTGAAACAAGACCAAGACCAGAAGGACGGCAAGACGGAGGTCACCGTGGAGCCCAGGATAGCGTCACCACCCGAGCCTTTCGCAGGCGAAGACTGCTTTTGTCAGGATAGGCTGTACTAGTTGTCCCCCTTCAAATTGGCCGTTGTTGGCTCCCTTCCCGCCCAATATTTGCAGAGAGGATCAGGGCCATTATAAATAGGACTAGCCACCACCGTAGCTAGGGAGAACGATCAATCGGTCGGACAAAGAGAGACCGGGACAACCACGAGTTCACCAAGCACCAGAACACCTCTCCTCAGGAGGCTGTTCTTCCCCTTGTACTATTCATCCTCAGCCCAAGAGGCAATCCACCACACCACACTGGAGTAGGGTATTACACCACAACGGTGGCCTGAACCACTATAAATCTTGTGTCCTTTGTGTTGTGAGTTTGTCGAGTTAGCCCGTAAGATCTTAGTAAAGCTAAGACGTGGATCGGTAGGGGGGAGATCTTCGCGCACACCCCAGTGTTCGAACCTTGAGGGTTTAACCGGAACCCGTGATCCGCCATTTGGCGCACCAGGTAGGGGTGCGCCGAAGCTGCCCTTTCGTTGCTCTGCATCTCATTGCTCCATCACCTCCATGGTGGACGCTTGCCGCGCTCGCGCTGAGCGTCGGGCTGCCCTCGCTGCCTGCATTGCTCAGACAGCTCCCGTCGGCGAGGCACCTTGTCGTTCCCCGTCGCCTACCGCCAACGCCGCCACCGCCCGGCGGGGAACGAGCAGCAAGCGTACTCGCTGCACCCCTCGGTGCGGCGGGACGGCCGCACCGCCACTCCATAGCTGACCCCGGCCGGCTCGTCATCCCACGCTCGTCGCGCTCCCGTGAACGCGCAGGCCGCTCTATGCATGGCGCGCGAGCTCTTGCGCTACTGCCTAGTCGATGACTTCTACGAGTACTGGCTCGACCGCATCGCCGAGCTTGTCAGCGCCGCCAGAGGCTCCCCAGCGCCGCCCCTCTGGCCACCTCGCCCTCCGCCAGCCGCGGCCAGCGTGGCCCATGGAGCGCCTCCACCACCTCTGCCCCAAGATGGAGCCTTGGCGCCCAGGCGCGCAGCCCCACGATGAGACCTACCATGTCCGGTGCCTGCGCAAGAAGAAAGAAGCTGCCAAGAAGTCCCTCTACCGCGAGAAAACGCCCCCGCGCTCCCTGCGCCACCACGGCAAGACCGCGTGCCGCCTGCAGCAGCAGTGCACGGACCCCATCAAGGACAAGTTCTCCACCGGCGCAGAGTCCCGGTGACCACGACAGGCTGTCGCGCCTTCACGCCTGAGCTGCGTAGCGTCGCTTGGTTGGGAAAGTTCAAACCGGATCTGCCTCCTCGCTACGATGGCACCCCCAACCCCGCAGAGTTCCTGCAGCTCTATGAGCTGAGCATCGAGGCGGCCAACAGCGACGAGAAAGTCATGGCGAACTGGTTACCCATGGCTCTCAAGGATGGTGCCCGCTCCTGGTTCCTGAACCTGCCTCCACGCTCGATGTCCTCCTAGGACGAGATGCGCGACCGTTTCGTCGCCAACATCCAGGGCACTTGCGACCGCCCACCGGCTGCGGGTGACCTACGCCCGTCAAGCAACAACCAGGAGAGACCCTCCAGAAGTACATCCAGCACTTCAACAACGTTTTCCTCAAGATCCCCAAGGTGACAGACGAGGCCATCATCTCTGCGTTCTCCGATGGCGTCCGCAACGTCAAGATGAAGGAGGAGCTCGCCATCCACGAGGAGTTGTGCACGTCCCTAGAGCTGTTCAACCTGGTGACCAAGAGCTGAGGAGGGGCGCCTCTCCCTCCTCGAGCTCCCGGCTGTGGACACGGAGGAGAAGAAAGCCAAGGCCAAAGACGTGAAGCGCAAGGGAGCAGTCGTGCTCATGGCGGAGCCGGACACAAAGCGCGGCAGGGACCAGCCCAAGTCGTCCAAGAGCAGCCGACCATTCCGCGCCTTCCATAACCTGCATAGCCACAACACCAGCGACTGTCACGAGCTCAGAGCCATTCGAGAAGGACACTTCTGTTGACGCCCCGAGCGCAAAGACCGGGGCTATGGCCGAGGAGGAGGACGTGGTGGCGGACGCTGGGATGACCGTGGCCTACGCCAGGAGTGGCGCGACCGGCCTCGTGAGGACCGCTGGCAGGATCAGCCTCGCGAGGGCGCCTGAAGGGATCAACCTCGTGAGGATCGTCCTTAAGACAACGCCGGTCTCCCTCAGATGCCGCCACCACCAAGAAGGAACGACGACCACCACCAAGACGAGGGGGCTGGTGGCTTCCAGGAGCCGCATGCCATCGCCTGCTTCTTAGGCGGAGCTCAAGCCCCGGCCTCGCAGCGTATCTTCAAACAGTTTGCTCGTGAGGTGAATGCAGTCCTCCCCAAGCTCGAGGCCACGCGCCCGCTCAGGTGGTCCCAGTGTGCCATCACATTCAGCTCAGCAGACCAGCTCAAGTGCGCGGCTACCGCCGGCATCCTCCCGATGCTATGTTCACCCGTCATTAGCAACGTGCAAGTCACCAAGACCCTCATTGATGGCGGCGGAGGGCTCAACGTCCTGTCCATCAAGACGTTCGACAACCTCCAAGTGCCATATGATCAGCTTCATCCCACCAAGCCTTTCTCAGGAGTGACCGACGGCTCCACCACGCCGATCGGTCAGGTCCGCCTCCCAGTCACCTTCGGACAGCGCAACAACTACCCCATCGAGCTCATCGACTTCAACGTCGCCCAGATCCGTCTGCCATACAATGCCATCCTCGGGTATCCGGCCCTAGCCAAGTTCATGGCCGTGACGCAACACAGCTACAACGTCCTCAAGATGCCAGGAAGCGGTGGGATCATCATAGTCCCCTGCGAAGAAAGAGATGCGGTGTGCTCCCTCGAGTGCACCTTCCAAGCAGCGTCAATCGAAGACCCCGGCAACAATGCAGCTCGGTACCCTCCTGAAGAGGAAGGGATGATGCAGCAGAGTAGCGTAAGTAGGAGGCTGTCAGGACCCCGATTCCAAGTCACATCGATCTAGCCGGTAACACCTCGTATCACTTTGCGGCCTCACGCACGGTATTCCCACGGGTGTCGCCTTACCATGGCCCGGGACTGTTTGCGCCTTTTGGCTCACGTATATGATAGTGTCGCTAGCATCCATATGACAGAGAACCCGGGCCAACATGGCTAGTCGTGAACCCAAAGCGGCACTAACCTATGGGGACATGCATACATGAATCACATCGAGCATGTCGGTCAGCAGCGTGTGAATCCGGGCTGTAGCACTGGGCTAACAGGACTCCAGGAACCCGGGCTGTAGCAGGCTAGGAAGGACTCCGGATGTCACCGCGTGACATTTCCCCGAAGGGACAGACACAGGAACGAAGTGAAACACATGCCGGCCAGTCAAGTGTCCTGAGCAGTAGTGCCGGGCTAACAGGACTCCGGTGAACCGGGCTGTAGCGGACTACTATGGCTTATCGAAGCACTAGCCTACATTTCCCCATAAGAGAGGCTGCCAAGGATAAACAACTAGATTGTCGGATCCCACACATACCAAGCATTTCAATCATACACACAATATGCTCAATATGTGTAAATACAACATGGCATCACAGCATAACTCTACGACTCAAGAATTTATTCATTAGGCTCCGAGGAGCGAGATATTACAAACATGGGTCTCATGACCCAACAATCATAGCATACAAATCAAGCACATGCGGAAGCTTAACATGTCTGAGTACAGACATCTACAAATGAAAAAGGCTAAGAAGCCTGACTATCTACCAGATCCTGTCGAGGGCACAAGATCGTAGCTGAGGTATCAAGCTAAACGTCGAAGTCCACGCGGAACTACTAGCGAGACTGTAGTATCTCTACAAAACATAAATTAAGCAAACATGAGTACAAAGGTACTCAGCAAGACTTACATCAGAACTAGCTACATATGCATCGGTATCAACAAGGGGTGGTGGTGGAGTTTAACTGCAGCAAGCCAGCTTTGACTCAGTGAATAACCTGAACTACGACTGCAAGCAACTCTTTTGAGGTGGCGCACACGAGTCCACATATTCACCATTCAATACACCACTACGGATCCGCTCCCGGCTACCTACGAGAACGCCATCCATAGCACTCACGCTTATCTTGCGCATTTTAGAGTATCCACTTCCACTTGTCTATGAACTGTTATAGGCAACCCAGAAGTCCTTTACCGCGGACGCGGCTATTCGGGTAGTTTTATACCCTGCAGGGGTGTACTTCGTCACACATGTTTCCACCACTTAGCGTCTGCACACGACATGTGCTCGGCAGACTTCAAGAGAAAGCCGACGTGGCTGTAGACCACGACATGACTAACCGCATAAGTCTCTAGTCCAGGTTTATCTCCTATTCGGGTTCTATCCGCAAGGAAATCCGGACGAGGTGTCCTCAACGGCCCCAAACGATGTGTAGAGGGTCCCGAGATGCCAAACGGGCGCCCGGCATACCCGGCCACGGTGTATCTACCGCAGCATAGCCCACGCCTAGGGTCAGCGCTACGCACGGCCACCAACACATAACCTACAAACACCAGAAACTAGTTGCAACTCCTGGACAGAGGACGAGAGGGGTCAATAAGTCGAGCGGGGTCATATTTCAGGGCCCAATGTGTGGTAGTAGCTGTTTCATGGATCACAAACACAGAACTCAGTTCCCGAGGACAGTTTCAGTGAGACAACCCACCATGTACTCCTACATGGCCTCTCACCGCTACCTTTACCAAATCGTGTTCACACACTTAGCTCACACACCGTAGGACGTGTTCACACACCTCCGATTCATCCCCGATGAACCAGAACTGACATGACTCTATGCAATAGAAGGCATGACAAACAAGCATGAATGAGTAGGCACATCAGGGCTCAAACAACTCCTACTCATGCTAGTGGGTTTCATCTATTTACTATGGCAATGACATGTCATGTAGAGGATAAGGGGTTCAACTACCGTAGCAAGTAACAGATGAATCGTTGTTGTCCTAATGCAGTCAAAGAGAGGAGGAGCGAGAGAGTGGTATTTTATCGGAATGAGCAAGGGGGTTTTGCTTGTCTGGCACTTCTGAAGATATCATTGGGTCTTCATCAGTGTCAACGATCACAGCGTCGGTACAACGTCTATCGAGAGGGGACAACCACCGGCAACAGAGAAGGAACACAATCAATGCAATGCACAACATGATGCATGATAATGACATGGCAATATGTTGTTGATTGAGCTAATGCAACTAGCAACACAATTAAATGAAGTTGGTTTGAACCCAATGTTCAAATTCAAACTCCACATGTGGTTATTTAAATACCATTCATTTGATTTGTCCTAAACAGTGGCCTTAAGTTTTTCTAACATGCATGAAAATGGTACAGATGGATTCCTTGAATTTTTCTGATAATTTTTCATATATAATTTATTTCATTTGGAGTAACGGTTGAATTTCTATGTATTACTGCGTCAGCATCATGTCATGCTGACGTCAGTAGGTCAACAGGGGCTGGTCCAGGTCAAACCTGACCAGTGGGGTCCACTGGTGAGTGACTCAATTAACTAACATGGTTAAAAAGGATTAACTAATCAAATTAACAGGCACTGGGCCCACTGTCAGTGTCAGAAGTGGGGTAATTGGTCCTAAACTAAACGACACAGGGGCGGGGCCCACACGTCAGTGAGTCAGGGGGGAAGTCAAACCCCGATCAAGCGGGGTCAAACCCGCCGGACGTGGTCAACGGCTCGTCGCCGGCGACGACAGAGACGGCGGAGGGCTTCGGAAACGTTGTTCCGGCGACCAAAAGAGCGGCGGAGGAGCTCTATGCGTAGCTGGAGAGCTCGCGCATCTAACGATGTAGGAGGCAGCATCTGGGGTGGTCCGAAAAGACGGCGACGTCGAGCTTTGCGGTGGATGGAGTTTGGCCGTGCTCGAGTTCCTCGCTAGGGTGTTCGGGAGGAGGATCTGGGGGTGGCTACGGGCGCGCGAAGGCAAGCTGAGCACGGTGGTGTGCTCAGCTTCGAGCTAAACAGCTCTAGCCACGGCTGCGACGAGGCACGGGGGCGGCGAGCTTCGGCCGTAGTGATCAGTGGGGCTAAGGGAGGAGAATGACGATGGGGAGAGAGGGGAAAAGCGGCAGAGCTCACAGGGATGCCGTAGAGGGGGTCAGCGAGCTCGGGGAGGTCCTGGCGGTGCCGAATCGATCGGAGATGGGCTCGGGTGCCCGAGGTTGAAGACGAAGGCGAAGACGACATTCGGCGGTGTTTGGCGGCGCGTGAGTCGACAGAGAGGCATAGGCGTCGGTGGCAGAGCTCCTGGGCATGTCGGAGAGGCGAGGGGGAGGCGGTGGCCACGGTGGCAGCGGGCGGCGGCGACGAGCTAGCTCGGCCGAGCTCGAGATCGAGCGGGGAGAAGGGGGAGAGTGACCAGAGGAGAAGGGGGTCGTTTAGGGGCTTCGTCCACGTCTCCTGGCGTCGCGAGAAGGGCCGGAAAAGGAGGAAGCAGACAGGGAGGTGGCCACGGCGATCGCGCGCGCGTCGACACGCCTCTGCCAGTAGGCAGAGGTTGAAGACAACGGTGCCCCTGGTGGGCTAGGCCACCAAGTGGACAGGCCAGGTGGGCTGCCCAGGTGAGCACTCTCTCTCTCTGCTTCCTATTTGTTTCCTCTTTTCTAATTTTTGCAGTTTGTTTTTGATTTAGTTTTAACACCAAATCCATTTTAAACTTCATGAAAATAATTGTGTGAACTAAATGGACTTATCCAAAGCCACGCAACAATTTTTCAGAATTATTGAACATATATTTATTATATAATAAATATAGATCCAATTCAAATATTTATTGGATTAATTCAAATGGCCAAAATAAATGTTTCTGAGCTCCTAAGAATATTGGTTTGAATTTTACCTCTTGCCTATATTTTTATAGAATACCAGGGACATTTTCTTGGACTCATTTGAGAAGAGTTTAAAGTTGGTTATTTTTGAACTGATTTTTGAGGGTTTCAACAAACCTCAATTAAACTTTCAGAAATTTTAGACATGATGCATGATTGCAGATGCAAATATTTCACTCAGGTATTCTAGGGCTGTGACAACTCACCCCGACTAAACAAGAATCTCATCCCGAGATTCAAGACGTGAGGTAAGAAGACAAAGGGGGCACAAGACCAACACAATCTTCACGATCCAAGTTGCACCTCATAAGGTTGTTGATTCGTAGCATACGTTGATCTTGACATCCTCGCTTTTGAGATCTTCAACCACGAGATGACGACGGAAAGAAACTCTACTAGGATTGATCTTCTCAAAGATCGAACTATACAATCTCAACTCGTGGAATGAGATGTTGAAACATCTCGAGTTGAGACACAGAACACATCGAGAGGGGTGAAAGAACAAACGACGGGGTTTGATTTGGTGGGCAACAATTCCACGCTTAGAAAGATGGTGGATGGTGTCAAGGTGGCGAGGAAATAATTTCCATGATCCCGTAACGGGGCACCTTAGAAAAGGTGACTCGTTGAACTGTTTCCTTAAGTGGCAAAAAGAATTACTTTTGATACAAAGATCATTGAAATTCTTTATACCAGCCTAAGGCAATCACAAATGATCGTGTGAACGAATTCGAACGAATGGCATACCCATACCAGAATGGATGATCTGAACTACCTTGTTGAAGACAACGCAATGGATGACTTTTGCTTATCACCGGAAATGGATGGGACCCATGATAGGACCACTTTTGAAGATGGTCCTGGACATCAACTGCTGAGAAGGACATCCCATGGAAAATTAACACGATGGGGTGCAAGCTGGGAACAAAACGCAAATGTTGAGAATGTTCCAACCATCATATCTGCCTGAGATTCAGATCTGGTTAGAAGCAGGATACTTCAGACTCACATGTCTGAAAAGAAAAGTTGCAACAAAAATCGACGAGATAACGTTGCGAGACTCTCGGTAGAAGAACTATGATAGCAAGCTCCAAAACATGAGCTGGTTCTGCTACACACCTATGAACACACTGTCCTAGACAAGCATGACCACATGGTAGTCTTATAATATAACACTACCGAGTTCTGGTTGGGAACCAACATCGAGGATAACGAAATCATGTACAAATCCATCTGGTACCTTCAGGACTAGCACTTAGAACTTATTATCTTTGAACAAATCAACGAGTGCCTTGGTGTGCTAGGAATATGAATGGAGTGGAGGTAATTAATCTGCCAAACCATAGAATACTTCGCATGAATGCATGACTGACTTGGGATGATTCCAAAGGGAGCAAAAACAAGCTCCCTCGAATTCACGGCGGCAACTTGCATCGATTGCACGTGAACTTCGAGGAAGTCACTACTTCCATCCAAACATATACTTCATGAACGGGGCATGAAGAAAATGCTTACACAAGTTTCCAACACTAGCTGAATGTTCAGCATGAATCATGGAGGAGACAAGATGCTGTTGATGGGCTCAACAACAACTCATTGGAATTTCCATATCACTAGACTTCCACCATGATGTGAACACGGTGATAGCATTGGTCAGACCAAAAGATGTAATGGTGTATGCTCGAGGGATCAACCACGAGTAAGACAACATTACGAACATCGTTGGTTCTGATTTAACTTGAGGATAGCCCATACTCAAGTCAAAGTTTTGAAAAGGCAATGGATCCAACAACTGATCACGAGGACCAATCGATGGAGATATCATATTTCTTCAACAAACACACAAACACAAGGATATCCCTTTGGAGATCAACTAAGCGGGACAAGCTTCCATCTTCCAACTCTCCAAATTGTTGTCTAGCTCAACCAACTAGCTCAGGGATATCCAACATAGATTCTTGGAGAAGGGGTGGTTTATAAGAAAACCCATTTGATCACGAGCTCAACATAGCGGTCAGGTGACAACCTGGTAATACCTCCGAGAAGATATTCGGAATATTACGAACCACCGATATGTTATTAAGCTCAAGAACAATCTTGCCTTTCAAGGCAGGATGACATGATCAAAAGAGCGAGGGTTTGGCAAAATCCTGAGTCATCGATCGAAAAGTGCACCAGGAATAAGGACTAGGTTGCACGATCAATCTTAGAATGATGATTTAGTAACCATCACGCTAAGAATGAGAATATTGTCCATTTACTACCAAGCAACGAGTTGCTCGGAGTATTGATTTCACACATCACGATTCACTTGTCGGCATTCTGGTTACGACAACACGATGATCGAGGAATGAATGATGATGGTGAGAAGTATCACTGCATCAAGAGTTCATAAGAGATGGTGCAATTTCTATGATATTCTTGACATAAAGAGGGCAACACTCCAAGGTATAATAGAACAAAAGATGGATTGGCATTTTGATCTGCGGGATACAACTACTTTGACCCAATCCTAGATATGGATGAGGTACTGGAGTTTGTTTCTCCTAGTCATTCCGAAATAGAATGGCTTGACAGACCACAAGAATAATTAGGCATCGATGAATGAATGCACACATACTCTTGACTATCACTTGATAGACGAGGGCCAGGAAATAATTAAAGAGGGACAACCCAAAAGAACATATGATTCTCTGAGTTGTGGATGCATGGTTTAGCATGTCGAACGAAGTTCAACAGGTTTCTTCCGGATAACCCATGAAGAAAGGTAGGACTGGCAAATTCACAGTTCTTGAATGGAGAACCCATTAACAGCACTCTTATTGTGATCTTTTGGTTCAAAGGCTTTTGCCATATTGGTTCATGGTTTTGGAAGAAGGATATACCACGGACCTCGAGGACTACCGCAGGGTTACTAATATCTTGAGGGAACTAGCAAATACTAAAACATGAAGTAGG
Source organism: Triticum urartu (assembly GCF_056163025.1). Lineage (NCBI taxonomy): Eukaryota > Viridiplantae > Streptophyta > Magnoliopsida > Poales > Poaceae > Triticum > Triticum urartu. The sequence goes on from NC_141876.1 coordinate 302,802,228, forward strand.
GTGAATCTCGGGTTCAAAAAGCCCAGGAGTAGAATACCTACTACTAAGTAGCATCACGAGATGCTTTCTAGAATGGTGGCCAGAATCATCACACTGGGAACACAAAACATGGCTAGATTACTAGGTGACTCCCTAAAACACCTAGGGTCATAATAATAGCTCCAACATATATGTCGAGGTAGTAGAGTACCTCAACAGACCGTTAGTGTGCTTAATCTGGCACAAAAGGACAGCGGAAACGGGAAGAAGGGATTTGCAAATGCATCAGACTATTTAGACACCTCGGATGACTCGGGCAGCATAACGGCTGTAAATGCTCAAAATTATTTGAGACATCCTGCAAAAATGGTGGCATAACCACTCAACAACACAATATCAAGGTTCTGAGATCAACTGTCTACATACAGAAGTAGTAGGAACGGAACTGAGGCTTGGAACTATCAATTATATAAGTCTGTGGATTAGTAGCACGTCATCCTGATAGATAGATGAAAAGGCCTAATTCTTAATCCCCCTAGAAAAGAAGAGGTTGACTCAGATCAGAAGGGCATAGGGTAAAGGAGTAAAAAGAGCCTTACGTTCCATTCCACAATCAATTCCCTTACATAACTAAAGCATTTCTAGACTCGACTTCGACCAGTTTGGCTTGGTAATCCTACAGGCAGTCAGGCTCTGATACCAACGCTGTCAGGACTCCGATTCCAAGTCACATCGAACTAGCCCGTAACACCTCGTATCACTTTGCGGCCTCACGCACGGTATTCCCACGGGTGTCGCCTTACCATGGCCCGGGACTGTTTGCGCCTTTTGGCTCACGTATATGATATTGTCGCTAGCATCCATATGACAGAGAACCCGAGCCGACATGCTAGTCGTGAACCCAAAGCGGCACTAACCTATGGGGACAGGCATACATGAATCACATCAAGTATGTTGGTCAGCAGTGTGTGAATCCGGGCTGTAGCACTAGGCTAACAGGACTCCGGGAACCCGGGCTATAGCAGGCTAGGCAGGACTCCGGATGTCACCGCGTGACATTTCCCCGAAGGGACAGACACAGGAACGAAGTGAAACACATGCCGGCCAGTCAAGTGTCCTGAGCAGTAGTGCTGGGCTAACAGGACTCCGGTGAACCGGGCTGTAGCGGACTACTATGGCTCATGGAAGCACTAGACTACATTTCCCCATAAGAGAGGCTTCCAAGGATAAACAACTAGATTGTCGGATCCCACACATACCAAGCATTTCAATCATACACACAGTATGCTCGATATGTGTAAATACAACATGGCATCACAACATCACTCTACAACTCAAGTATTTATTCATTAGGCTCCGAGGAGCGAGATATTACAAACATGGGTCTCATGACCCAACAATCATACAAATCAAGCACATGCGGAAGCTTAACATGTCTGAGTATAGACATCTACAAATGAAAAAGGCTAAGAAGCCTGACTATCTACCAGATCCTGCCGAGGGCACAAGATCGTAGCTGAGGTATCAAGCTAAACGTCGAAGTCCACGCGGAACTACTAGCGAGACTGAAGTCTCTCTGCAGAACATAAATTAAGCAAACGTGAGTACAAAGGTACTCAGCAAGACTTACATCAGAACTAGCTACATATGCATCGGTATCAACAATGGGGGGTGGTGGAGTTTAACTGTAGCAAGCCAGCTTTGACTCAGTGGCTAACCTGAACTACGACTGCAAGAAACTCTTTTGAGGTGGCGCACACGAGTCCACATATTCACCATTCCATACACCACTATGGATCCGCTCCCGGCTACCTATGAGAATGCCGTCCATAGCACTCACGCTTATCTTGCGCATTTTAGAGTATCCACTTACACTTGTCTTTGAACTGTTATAGGCAACCCAGATGTCCTTTACCACGGACGCGGCTATTCGAATAGTTTTATACCCTGCAGGGGTGTACTTCGTCACACATGTTTCTACCACTTAGCGTCCACACACGACATGTGCTCGGCAGACTTCAAGAGAAAGCCGACGTGGGTGTGGACCACGACCTGACTAACCACACAAGTCTCTAGTCCAGGTTTATCGCCTATTCGGGTTCCGTCCGCAAGGAAATTCGGCCGGGGTGTCCTCAACGGCCCCAACCGATGTGTACAGGGTCCTGAGACGCCAAACGGGCGCCTGGCATACCCGGCCACGGTGTATCTACCGCATCATAGCCCACCCCTAGGGTCAGCTCTACGCACAACCGCCAACACATAACCTACAAACACCAGAGACTAGTTGCAACTCCTGGACAGAGGACGAGAGGGGTCAATAAGTCGAGCGGGGTCATATTTCAGGGCCCAATGTGTGGTAGTAGCTGTTTAATGGATCACAAACACAGAACTCAGTTCCTGAGGACGGTTTCAGTGAGACAACCCACCATGTACTCATACATGGCCTGTCACCGCTACCTTTACCAAATCATGTTCACACACTTAGCTCACACACCGTAGGACATGTTCACACACCTCCGATTCATCCCCGATGAACCACACCTGACACGACTCTATGCAATAGCAGGCATGACAAACAAGCATGAATGAGTAGGCACATCAGGGCTCAAACAACTCCTACTCATGCTAGTGGGTTTCATTTATTTACTGTGGCAATGACAGGTCATGCAGAGGATAAGGGGTTCAACTACCGCAGCAAGTAACAGATGAATCGTTGTTGTCCTAATGCAGTAAAAGAGAGCAGGAGCGAGAGAGTGGGATTGTATCGGAATGATCAAGGGGGTTTTGCTTGCCTGGCACTTCTGAAGATATCATTGGGTCTTCATCAGTGTCAACGATCACAGCATCGGTACAACGTCTATCGAGAGGGCACAACCACTGGCAACCGAGAAGGAACATAATCAATGCAATGCACAACATGATGCATGATAATGACATGGCAATATGTTGTTGATTGAGCTAATGCAACTAGCAACACAATTAAATGAAGTTGGTTTAAACCCAAAGTTCAAATTCAAACTCCACATGTGGTTATTTAAATACCATTCATTTGATTTGTCCTAAATAGTGGCCTTAAGTTGTTCTAACACGCATGAAAATGGTCCAGATGGATTCCTTGAATTTTTCTGATAATTTTTCATATATAATTTATTTCATTTGGAGTTACGGTTGAATTTCTATGATTTTTAGTAGTTTTGAACATTTTTTGGAATTTAATGATTATTAATAAATCCAGAAAATGTATTATTGTGTCAGCATCAGGTCATGCTGATGTCAGCAGGTCAGCAGGGGCTGGTCCGGGTCAAACCTAACCAGTGGGGTCCACTGGTCAATGACTCAATTAACTAACAGGGTTAAAAAGGATTAACTAATCAAATTAACAGGCACTGGGCCCACTGTCAGTGTCACAAGTGGGGTAATTAGTCCTAAACTAAACGACTCAGGGGCGGGGCCCACACGTTAGTGAGTCAGGGGGAAGTCAAACCCCGATCAAGCGGGGTCAAACCCGCCGGACCCGGTCAACGGCTCGTCGCCGGCGACGACAGAGACGGCGGAGGGCCTCGGAAACATTGTTCCGGCGACCAAAAGAGCGGCGGAGGAGCTCTATGCGTAGCTGGAGAGCTCGCGCATCTAACGGTGTAGGAGGCAGCAACTGGGGTGGCCCGAAACAACGGCGATGTCGAGCTTTGCAGCGGCCGGAGTTCGTTCGTGCTCGAGTTCCTCGTTAGGGTGTTCGGGAGGAGGATCTGGGGGTGGCTACGGGCGCGCGAAGACACGCTGAGCACGGTGGTGTGCTCAGCTTCGAGATACAACGGCTCTAGCCACGGCGGCGACGAGGCACGGCAGGGGCGAGCTTCAGCCATAGTGGTCAGTGGGGCTAAGGGAGGAGAACGACGGCGGGGAGAGAGGGGAAAAGCGGTGGAGCTCACAGGGATGTCGTAGAGGGGGTCAGCGAGCTCGGGGAGGTCCTGGCGGCGCCGAATCGACCGGAGACGGGCTCGGGTGCCTGAGGTTGAAGACGAAGGTGAAGACGCCGTTTGGCGGCCTTTGGCGTCGCGTGAGTCGACAAAGAGGCGTAGGCGTCGGTGGCGGAGCTCCTGGGCATGTCGGAGAGGCGAGGGGGAGGCGGTGGCCACGGTGGCAGCGGACGGCGGCGACGAGCTCGCTCGGCCGAGCTCGAGATCGAGCGGGGAGAAGGGGGACAGTGACCAGAGGAGAAGGGGGTCCATTCGGGGCTTCGTCCACGTCTCCTGGCGTCGCGAGAATCGCCGGGAAAGGAGGAAGAAGACAGCGAGGTGGCCACGGCGATCGCGCGCTTGTCGACACGCCTCTGCCAGTAGGTAGAGGTTGAAGACAGCGGTGCCCCTGGTGGGCTGGGCCGCCAAGTGGACAGGCCAGGTGGGCTGCCCAGGTGATCACTCTCTCTCTCTGCTTCCTATTTGTTTCCTCTTTTCTAATTTTTGCAGTTTGTTTTTATTTAGTTTTAAGACCAAATCAATTTTAAACTTGGTGAAAATAATTGTGTGAACTAAATGGACTTATCCAAAGCCACGCAACAATTTTTCAGAATTATTGAACATATATTTATTATATAATAAATATAGATCCAATTCAAATATTTATTGGATTAATTCAAATGGCCAAAATAAATGTTTCTGAGCTCCTAAGAATATTGATTTGAATTTTACCTCTTGCCAATATTTTTATAGAATACCAAGGACATTTTCTTGGACTGATTTGAGAAGAGTTTAAAGTTGGTTATTTTTGAACTGATTTCTGAGGGTTTCAACAAACCTCAATTCAACTTTCAGAAATTTTACACATGATGCATGAGTGCAGATGCAACTATTTCACCCAGTATTCTAGGGCTATGACAGAGGCCGCGCTCATGTCCCTCGTACCGGCACAAAACGATAGCTACTCGCAACCAACGCGATTAGGGGTTGTCAATCCCTTCACGGTCACTTACGAGACTGAGATCTGATAGATATAATATTTTTGGTATAAAGATGCACAGTAAAAAGTAAAGGCAAAGTAAAAAAGCAAAGCAAGATTAAAGTGACGGAATCACTTCTATCTTTGCTTGCTAGTTGGCCGCTCTTTTGCTATGCCTATGCTGCGATACCTACCACTTGCTGATCATGCCTCCCATATTGTTGAGCTAAGCCTCTAACCCACCTTGTCCTAGCAAACTGTTGTTTGGCTCTGTTACCACTTTGCTCAGCCCCTCTTATAGCATTGTTAGTTGCAGGTGAAGATTGAAGTTTGTTCCTTGTTGGAACATGTTTACTTGTTGGGATATCACAATATCTCTTATTTAATTAATGCATCTATATACCTGGTAAAGGGTGGAAGGCTCGGCCTTATGCCTGGTGTTTTGTTCCACTCTTGCCGCCCTAGTTTCCATCATATCGGTGTTATGTTCCCGAATTTTTGCGTTCCTTATGCGGTTGGGTAATAATGGGAACCCCTTGACAGTTCGCCTTGTATAAAACTCTTCCAGCAATGCCCAACATTGGTTTTACCATTCACCACCTAGCCCTTTTCTTTTCCCTTGGGAGTCGCGCTCCTGAGGGTCATCATTATTTTAACCCCCCTGGGCCAGTGCTCCTCTGAGTGTTGGTCCAACCGAGCGATGTCCGGGGCTACCAGGGGCAACTTTGGGCTGGCCTACCCGACGTCTGGCTCATCTGAGTGTGCCCCGAGAACGAGATATGTGCAGCTCCTATCGGGATTTGTCGGCACATTCGGGCGGTGTTGCTGGATTGGTTTTAATTTGTCAAAGTTTCTTGAAGAACCGGGATACCGAGTCTGATCGGAACGTCTCGGGAGAAGGTCTATTCCTTCATTGACCGTGAGATCTTGTCATGGGCTAAGTTGGGACACCCCTGCAGGGATTTGAACTTTCGAAAGCCGTGCCCGCGGTTATGGGCAGATGGGAATTTGTTAATGTCCGGTTGTAGATAACTTGAACCTTAACTTAATTAAAATGAGTCAACTGCGTGTGTAACCATGATGGTCTCTTTCCGATGGAGTCCAGGAAGCGAACACGGTGTTGGAGTTATCTTTGACGTAGGTTGTTCTAGGATCACTTCTTGATCATAGTTTATCGATCGTGCTTTGCCTTCTCTTCTCGCTCTCTTTTGCGTATGTTAGCCACCATATATGCTAGTCGCTTGCTGCAGCTCCACCTCATAACTTTTACCTTACCCATAAGCTTAAATAGTCTTGATCGTGAGGGTGCGAGATTGCTGAGTCCCTGTGGCTCACAGATACTTCCAAAACCAGCTTGCAGGTGCCGCTGAACCGTGCAGGTGACGCAACCAAGCTCAGGAGGAGCTCGATGAAGATCTTGTCCTTTGTGTTGTCCCGTTTCCAGTTGATCAGTAGTGGAGCCTAGTTGGGGTCGATCGGGGACCTTGTCGCATTTGGGGTTCTTCTTTTATTTTGGTTCCGTAGTCGGACCTTGATTGTATCTGGTTGATGTAATGCTTTATTCATGTAATTGTGTGAAGTGGCGATTGTGAGCCAACTATGTATCTTTTCCCTTATCTATTACATGGGTTGTTTGCGAAGATTACCTCACTTGCGACATTGCTTTCAATGCGGTTATGCCTCTAAGTCGTGCTTCGACACGTGGGAGATATAGCCGCATCGAGGGTGTTACAAGTTGGTATCAGAGCCTTCCCCGACCTTAGGAGCCCCCATTGCTTGATCGTTTTTAGCGGCCGAGTTGAGTCTAGAAAAAAATGCTTTGAGTCATTTAGGAATTATATATCGGAGAGTTTAGGAATTCTTTTTACTTCCCACTCTCCTCATCGCTCTGGTAAGGCATCCTGCCGTAGAGTTTTGACTCTTCTGTTCTCAAATTTCACAAAAAAAAATTTAGGATCACGCGGGTATCTTGGAATCGTTCTGATGGTTTTGTGACGAGAACATTGTCTTGGTGCCTCCTGTCAGGGGTTTTGTGGCAGTGTCCCGGGAAGTTGAGATCCGAGGTGTTGTCGTCATAATTTTATCGTTGCAGTTCTGGAATACCTGAGTTTGGTACGCCGACATCGATAATCTCTTTTATGCAGTTCGTTGGTGAGATAACCTCAACGCCACCCAGTACTGGGGCAGGAGTTCGGGAGTATTGCCATAACTTTTATAACGGATGCTTTTCGAAGGTTGAGGTAGACGATTTCCGAAGGTTTCTTGGTTATGTGTTGAAGGATGGATACAGCTGGATGTAGGATTTGCTAGTTTTGGGTGAGATTTTATGCTTCCCCTGTATCCCCAACACCTGATTGCATAACTGGGAAAGTTTCGGGAGTTTATAAGTGGGAATTCAAGTAGCTCTTAGGATATCTTTCCGACAGATGTATGATATGAAATTGGGGTTCAACGTCTAGTTGTCCGCCTATTCACGGTCGGTTTTACAGTGGTCGCGTTGTGTCTTAAAGAGTCCTTGGCTATGCCGACTCGGGGACGCTCCGTATGTCATGTGCACTACCTTGTACATGATGGTGCTGTACGATCGAGCCCGTGTAGGCCCCACCACGCAAACTTCGGACTAAATCTCTATCATATGTTTGTTCCGGCTTATTCTGCAAGCCAATCCTTTTTTTTGAGTTGTGGTATTCAAGTTGCTTCAATGTGAAATGTTGATTCCATACCTTCCCCAAATGGTGTTCTCATACTCCGAGATGAATACCAATCCTTCTTGATCATCAAGATTGTTTTGTCAATCCTTTTTAACCGGTGTGCTTCTCTTCGAGTGGATCTGATCATTTCAACATCAGCAAGATCAATTATCATTTCTTCTCAACGGTGGTCGTTTCGTTCTCAACGGTGTTTTCCCACCCTCCCACCCTTGTTTTCTTGAAGGATTAAGAATTCTTGATCAAGTATCCATCTTATTGATGTGAAGTCTCTCCATTCTTTTCCTTCAATGTTCTTATCCGGTGATTCTCATGAAGTTTCTAACGGAGCTTCAAGTTCGTCATTCTTCATTCTTTTCATCTCCGGTGGTTTCAAATCAAGCCTTTGGTGTTTGATAATATTCTTTTCCCTATTTCAATTGTCTTCTCTTGCCGGTGCACCTCTCAATCATTAACTTTTCGTTATTCATTTGTTCCGGAGTGCTAAAGATATCTCGAAGATTCGTGTTTCCACTCTGCATTCATTCAAGATCTTTCGAGGTTGTTATCTCATTCAAGCCATTTAAATTCAACTGGTGCATTCTCTCTTTTAAATCGTTCAACAGTGTTTCTTTTGAGTGGGCCCTAACCCACAGGTCTTTTCCCAGGATCTTACCTGACTCTTCTTATTCTCCCGGAGTTAATCTCAAATTCATTTCAAAGTTTGACGTAAGAATGAGTTATCATCAGTCAAATGCCTTTCTCCAAGATCTTTCCAACTCTTTTCATCGTTGGCTCAACCTTTCTAATTTTTCAGTCCGGAGTGCCTGAACAATTCTTGGTGGTGTTTCTCGTTATCTTTCTCTGCATTTGAAGACCGAAGAAGAGTTTTCCCTTGAATCTTGTTTCGTTCTATCAAAGATTCATGGCTCTACCTTGACGTCATCCTCTCATAACTGTTTTTGATAGTGAGAATTCTTTTCACCTATCCGGAGCAATTCAAGAGTCTTCTCTGTTTGATTATCCGGAGTCCATCATTTCAGGTTATTCATTCTCAGCTTCCATTTATCATTCTCCAATCTTACCGGCGCATCGTTCAAGTGATCTCTAATCAGTTCGAGATCTATTTGTCCTCATGTATCAAATACCCTCAAGTATCGTCTTTCGTTTTCCAATTCTTTCCGGTGATTTGTGTCCTTGCAACTTTCATTTTTCAATCCTAACGGTGGTTCGTGCAAGAGTTCTCGTCATTCGTTATCGTATATATTCATTCGTTCTTCTCAATCCTACCGGTAACTTGTGAAGACGTTCTCAAGTCATGCTATATCTATCTTAATCCTTTCGATAAGAATAAGTATTATGCCAATTCAATTGCTTGTCATCAATTTGAATTGGTGAAGGACAAGCATAATGCAATTCTTATTCTTGTTTCATTGAGTTTATTCAATTCCTTATTCCGGAGCCTCATCAAAAACTCTCGGTTTCACTTGTTTAATCTTTCTTTCCGGAGCTCAAAGTTATTTCAATTATATCATTCCAAAGAACTATCTAATCATTGCAAGGATTCGCCTTGTGTTTCCAACTTCTCTATCCTTTCGTTTGATCATCCCTTTGCTTACCGGAGTTCTTCATGGAGGTCTACATGATCGTTCATCAAGGATTTAATTCCTTCTCGGAGCGTTCATCAAGATTCTTTTCAAAGGAGCTCAAGCATTCTTCATCTTGCAATCCGGAGTTCAATTCTTTCTACCGTATCATTTGAGGTGGTATTATGTCATTCTTGATGATTTCCCTATGTGGTTCATGATTCACATGTTGTCAAGATTGAGATATCTTAAATCCATCAATCTCGTCATTGGAGTTATCTTGGGTTATATTTCACCTAAAGCCTTCCCTAAGGATTGTTGCTAATTATGGTGCTTATAAATGATCCAAGTTCTTCATTTATCCTCCCGGTGAGACAAGTTTTCTCGTCTCCTTGTTCATATCAATCCAATTCTGCTTCTCGTGAGTGGCAGGGTGACACCTCATAATTTGAGATGTATTTCATAAGACCATATCAAGCGTATTCTTTTCGTTGTTGATGTTTCCAACATCTCTGTTCGACCTTTCCCCTAAATATGCCTCTTCAAGCTCTTTTGTGACAGAAGTTGGCATTTTATTCTCAATTCTCCTATTTCAATTATCTATTTTCTATTTCTTCCTTCCGGAGGCGTTGAGATGTTGCTCTCTTCAACCCATCTTCTTGTTTTGTCAGGATCATGATCTTTTCTTGGTTTATCCATTTAACCAGAGTGTTGTGTCCTCTGCTCAAGTTCTTTCCATCTTATCAAGTTTCATATCACTTTTCAACCGGAGTGTTGTCCGAATTTGTAATTCCTTGTTCCTCTTCCCTACCGGGGTGCTTTCAACTTCATTTATCTCAGTTGTATTCTTTTCACGATATGGCTTAACATTTTCAAGGTTCCTTGGTTTCACTCGTTTGTCAAAGAAGCCACTTAATTTTACCTCTACTCTTTCTCTTCCGTTCGCCCTCCGGTGCCATTCGAGATCTCGGGACGAGATCCTCCCGTAGTGGTGGAGTGTTGTAACGCCCCGAGACCGATGTGCCAGGTGTCTTTCAGTTATTCGCTGTCGTTGCCATGTCATTTGCTTGCGTGTTGCATCTTTCCATGTCATCATGTGCATTGCATCATCATGTTTTTCAAAACTTGCATCCGTCCCGGTCTCCTCGTTCCTTCCATTGTCCGTTCTGAGCCCAGACACACTTGCACGCGCCCGCGGCATGTCCGAAATATCATTTTATAAGTGGCCGGAAAATGTTCTCGGAATTGGATGAAAGTTGGCATGCGGTGTTTTTATGTTGTAGGTAGGCCGCCTGCCAAGTTTCATCGCGTTCGGAGTTCGTTTGATAGCCCAACTGTTAAACTATAGCGGCATTATAGCCGGTCTAACGTCGGACGTTTTCGGTCTCTGGAAATAGTCGCCGGGCCTCTCTCTCTTTCCTCTTCTCTCAGCTCGAGACCGTCTACACAGTCCACTGCCTACCGCCAAGCCCAACCTAACCTCTCCCGTCAGCACGCGGCCCTCCTCGCGCGCGCGTCCGAGAAGTTGTCCCCGACCCGACCCGAATAGTCATCACCGTCGTGTCCGGATCATCCCCAAACAACTACAAAATATCTCCGTTTTCTTTGTTTGGTCTCCCTAGCCTATTTATCTAGGACCGTCCGATTTAATCAGAGGGACCAAATACCCCTACCCAAAATTCACTTGTTATTTAAAGACCAAACCCTAAAACCTAGGGGAGCTGTCCCATCCATCAATCCCCATGCCGCCGCCACCTTCCTCGTTTTCCCCATCGATCCAATCCATTGACCCCTCCCGATCTCTCCACCCAACCAGTGAGCCTCCTCCCGATCCCTTCCAAATCAATCGCAGTAGCCTCGCTCCGTTCAAGAGGAGCTCGACCCCGAGACTCCAGCCTCCTCTCGCGCCCGAGGGGCTCCCCGAGCACCTCGTTCCTGTCGGCTTTGACACCGAGCCACCGGCGAGCAGCAGCTGCAGAGCCATCGCCAGGCCAGCCCCGTCGCGCGCCATTTTCTTTCCCTTCCTCCCTGGCTCACTTCTCCTTCCGTTCTCTGATCCCTCTCTCTCTTTCTCGATGTGTGTTGCCCGCAGGAGCCGCCGTGAACATCACCGCAGCAGCCGGTCGACCCCGCCTCTCCTACCCGTTGACCGCGCCGCCGGAGCCCTGCATCACGCCAAGTGTCCCCAGCGCCCCATGTCCCGCCGCCCGGATCCGTCTCCCGAGCGCCGAGGACCCCGTCGTCGGACCAGCAGGTCCACTCGCCCCTTGCCCCTTTCCTTTTCCCCTGGTTCTCCTTCTCCTCTAACCATCTCTCTCTTCTGCTCATGAACCCTCGTCGCCCGCTGCCCTCTCGTGCGTCTTCCTGCGGATCCAGTCCTCCCGCCGTCGCCTCGCCAGCCTCACTCACGCCCCTGCTCGCCGGCGCCAAGTCCCTGTCATCGCTGCTCCGCTTCCCTGCCGAATAGAGGACGCCCGCTTGTCCCAGCCGCATTGACCGTCGATCCAGGACACCTGAGCACCCGCGGGTCGGCCTCCTCCGCGCCAAGGCCCAACTCCTCTTCGCCAGATCCGTCGGCCTCCCTCTGCTTCCAACTGGGCCATGGCCCATGGTGAGAAACCCCCAGCGCCCATGTCATGTTTCCGCCTGTAGCTCTAATTCGGCCCGATATTTTTTTTTCGGGTCCTGCGAATTTTGCCAATTATCCAGAGAATTACAGATTTGCAGAAAACCCTCTAACTTCATGCATACAATTACTCATGAACCATGCATCCATTTAAAACATGTCATATATGTAACTTGACTAGAATTTCATCTAGTTTAATAATTTACAACTTTCATCTATGTTTAAAATGTTTAAAATGATGTGTGTTTAAATTTGCTCCTATGCCATGCTAATATGATTTAATTCATAACTAAATAACCGTAACTCAGAATTTAATAAAATTTATATGTAAATGAGGTAGAAAAATGCCTAGTTCAACATGGTGTACTTGTTTTGCATGCTTAACAACTCTAAAATTATGTTTAGGGCAGAACAGTACCAAACCTAATATATGCATATGAGGAGTTTCCGGAATTGTTGTTCGTTGTTTTCGGCCTCATTTAAACTTGACTAGATAGGTGGTTTTCATTTGCTTCACTTCTTGCCATGCTAACAACATTTAATCTTGTTGGGTACATAAACGAGAGAGAACTAACTAAGTCATGTGGTGTTTTCTTCAATATGTAACTCCGTTGCATAAATGAGCTCCACTTAATTTGTAGTATTGTTTGTGCACTTTTCCATGCCATGCATATTTAAACCGGACATGCATCATAATTGTTTTGCACATCATGCCATGTTATGTGATGGTTGTTTACCATGATTGTTTGCTTCTTTCCGGTGTTTCTTCTTCGGGTTGGTTCCGGTAATGTCGCGTTTGTGAGGATCCGTTCGACTACGCCCTTTTGTCTTCTTCATGGACTCGTTCTTCTTCCTTGCGGGATCTCTGGCAAGATGACCATACCCTCGAAATCACTTCTATCTTTGCTTGCTAGTTGCTCGCTCTTTTGCTATGCCTATGCTGCGATACCTACCACTTGCTGATCATGCCTCCCATATTGTTGAGCCAAGCCTCTAACCCACCTTGGCCTAGCAAACCGTTGTTTGGCTATGTTACCGCTTTGCTTAGCCCCTCTTATAGCGTTGTTAGTTGCAGGTGAAGATTGAAGTTTGTTCCTTGTTGGAACATGTTTACTTGTTGGGATATCACAATATCTCTTATTTAATTAATGCATCTATATACTTGGTAAAGGGTGGAAGGCTCGGCCTTATGCCTGGTGTTTTGTTCCACTCTTGCCGCCCAAGTTTCTATCATATCGGTGTTATGTTCCCGGATTTTTGCGTTCCTTACGCGGTTGGGTAATAATGGGAACCCCTTGACAGTTCGCCTTGTATAAAACTCTTCCAGCAATGCCCAACATTGGTTTTACCATTTGCCACCTAGCCCTTTTCTTTTCCCTTGGGAGTCACGCTCCTGAGGGTCATCATTATTTTAACCCCCCTGGGCCAGTGCTCCTCTGAGTGTTGGTCCAACCAAGCGATGTCCGGGGCTACCAGGGGCAACTCTGGGCTGGCCTACGCGACGTCTGGCTCATCTGAGTGTGCCCTGAGAACGAGATATGTGCAACTCCTATCGGGATTTGTCGGCACATTCGGGCGGTGTTGCTGGATTGGTTTTAACTTGTCGAAGTGTCTTGAAGAACCGGGATACCGAGTCTGATCGGAACGTCTCGGGAGAAGGTCTATTCCTTCGTTGACCGTGAGAGCTTGTCATGGGCTAAGTTGGGACACCCCTGCAGGGATTTGAACTTTCGAAAGCCATGCCTGCGGTTATGGGCAGATGGGAATTTGTTAATGTCCGGTTGTAGATAACTTGAACCTTAACTTAATTAAAATGAGTCAACTGCGTGTGTAACCGTGATGGTCTCTTTCCGGTGGAGTCCGGGAAGCGAACACGGTGTTGGAGTTATGTTTGACGTAGGTTGTTCTAGGATCACTTGTTGATCATAGTTTATCGATCGTGCTTTGCCTTCTCTTCTCGCTCTCTTTTGCGTATGTTAGCCACCATATATGCTAGTCGCTTGCTGCAGCTCCACCTCATAGCTTTTACCTTACCCATAAGCTTAAATAGTCTTGATCGCGAGGGTGCGAGATTGTTGAGTCCCTGTGGCTCACAGATACTTCCAAAACCAGCTTGCAGGTGCCGTTGAACCGTGCAGGTGACGCAACCAAGCTTAGGAGGAGCTCGATGAAGATCTTGTCCTTTGTGTTGTCCCGTTTCCAGTTGATCAGTAATGGAGCCCAGTTGGGGTCGATCGGGGACCTTGTCGCATTTGGGGTTCTTCTTTTATTTTGGTTCCATAGTTGGACCTTGATTGTATCTGGTTGATGTAATGCTTTATTTATGTAATTGTTTGAAGTGGCGATTGTAAGCCAACTATGTATCTTTTCCCTTATGTATTACATGGGTTGTTTGCGAAGATTACCTCACTTGCGACATTGCTTTCAATGGGGTTATGCCTCTAAGTCGTGCTTCGATACGTGGGTGATATAGCCGCATCGAGGGCGTTACAACGGCGCTTCGCACTTGCCCCTTTGGCTTTGCCTCAAAGCCAAGCCCGAGCGCGCCTTGGGCCCAGGGGCTACTGTTGGTGTTCTGGGAACGGGGGTCCCCAGACTTGCCTGCCTGCGGCCCACGGCGTGCCTCTGTGAGCGGGCCCATACGGCCCATCTTCACCAGCAAGGACTCAGGACCCTTGCGAGGGGCCAAGCCTCATGAGGCGGATGACATAAGACCTCCTCAGGAGCGCCCTCACAAGGCTGGCTCATGATGGGCGGAGTGTTCAAGGTCAGGCAAACCTCGCGAGGTTCTAGTGATGTGAGCAATGACGACCAAAGCCAGGCGGGCGCGAGTGCGCACACTGTCCTTGTTTCCTCTTCGGTGCTAAGGAAGCAGGCGCAGGCGCGGAGTACCGAGGCATCGATCGAAGGTTTCCATATCAGTGCAGCAAGACCAAGACCAGAAGGATGGCAAGACGGAGGTCACCGTGGAGCCCAGGATGGCATCACCACCAGAGCCTTTGCAGGCGAAGACTGCGTTTGTCAGGATAGGCTGTACTAGATGTCCCCTTTAAAATTGGTTGTTGTTGGCTCCCTTCCTGCTCAATATTTGGGGAGAGGACCAGGGCCTCTATAAATAGTACTAGCCACCACCGTAGCTAGGGAGATCGATCAATCGGTCGGACAAAGAGAGACTAGGACAACCACGAGTTCACCAAGCACCAGAACACCTCTCCTCAGGAGGTTGTTCTTCCCCTTGTACTATTCATCCTTAGCCCAAGAGGCAATCCACCAGACCACACTGGAGTAGGGTATTACACCACAACGGCGGCCCGAACCAGTATAAATCTTGTGTCCTTTGTGTTGTGAGTTCATCGAGTTAGCCCATAAGGTCTTAGTAAAGCTAGGACGTGGATCGCTAGGGGGAGATCTTCGCGCGTACCCCAGTGTTTGAACCTTGAGGGTTTTGCCGGAGCCCATGATCCGATAATATCATGGCACAATAATGCAACCAACAGTAAGAAGGCACATGTATGAAGCTAATTATGGCAAGAGCATGGTCATAGGATGTATAGATCACTAGCTCTTCACATGGAAAAAATGAACTTACTGTTAACACACTGACAACAATATTATTTAGCAAACTAAGAGCATGGTAATGGCAAACTACAGTACCCCATAATTGCAAACAAGGGCATGGATGGATAGGGCATAACAAGATCTACAACACATCCTTACTGAGCATCTCCACAATATGAATGGATTCACTTGTAGCATCAAGTTAACATGGCAACATAATGTAGTACGATAAGACTTAGTAGAAAACACAGTCATTGAAATAAGCAACAGCAAGTAGCCTAGTTTGCATGCTTGTGATAGTCACCACAGGGCTCATAAACATACAATGATAGCACCACTGTAAAGAGGGCATGAAGATGCTCCTAAAATATGTTGACATGATGCTCAAAAGATAGACACACAAAATGCTATGAAAAAGACAAATCAACAAGTTATGATAGTTTCTAGCAGATAACATCATTTAGCACTTTTGCAACGATGATCAGGGCATCAAGATGTACATTAACATGCATGAAAATTATATCACCATGTAGAGCATCACGAGATGAACATTTTAACATATCATACGCGTAAATCGGAGCAACAAGCACGAAGTTATGATGGTTCAAACATGATCACATAAAGTTGCAGAACTGGGGACTTAGAGAGAAAAATGGACCTCGGATCTAGGGTTTGGGCACGGAAGCCGAGGTCAACGACGGCGGCAGCGGCTTCTCCGGCGAGCAGGGGTGGCGAGCATCGGGAGGAGGTCAGGCAGCGCGGACCCGGGCGGCGCTGGCCCGGATCTGGTCGGATGTACGGCGAGGAGGCGGCGGCATGCGCCGGGCGACAAGGTGGAGGAAGTGGCTAGCGCGGTCAGCGGCAAGGGCGAGGCGGCAGCATTGCGCAATGGCAGCGGTGTCCAGCGAGGGGCCGGGCAGCGGAGCGGCACCAGGGCGCGGGAGGCAGGCGGCGGCGGAGCGGGGTGGCGCGCACGGGCCTGGGCGAGCTCACTTGGGCTCGCGGACCAGCGGCGGTGGGAGGCGGCGCGGGCGACGTGGCGCAAGGGGATTGGCCGAGGGGGCGGCGGCGGACGTGTCCGGCAGTGGAGGAGGTGGTGGATCTAGGGTTTGCCCTGATTTCAGGGGAGGGGTGTTTTTATAGCTAGAGGGAGGTAGGAGAGTAGTTTTTCAGAGCGGTTTTCGAACACACGATCGTGATCCAACGACGGAGAGCATGGAGGGGGTTTAGATGGGCTAGTGGACTGCTGTGGTGGGGTGTTGGGCTGCAAAGAGAGAGGGCTTTCAGCGGTTACACAGTTAACTGTTGGGGCGTCAAACAACCTCCAAATGGAAAAAAAATTGATAGGCGGCCTACCGGTGATGTACCAAGGCCACTTGACAAATCGCGGCCCACTCCGAGAACGTTTTTCTCCTACTCCTGAAACAAGATCTGAGAGGTGCGGCGGGTGCGCGTGAGAGTGTCGGTTTCTGAAACGGACAACGGGGAAAATGACCTGATGCAAGAGACGAACACAAATGCAAATGAGATGCACATGATGACATGAGATGAAATGCATGACATGAACAAAATGCAAAACAAGGACAAAACCCAAGCACAGAGGATATAACATATAACATTGCCATAAATAGCAAGAGTTGGAAGTACAAATATGGAATGTTACATCCGGGACATTACAAAAACACAACGCTGGAATACGCCTGTGACACTGCATCGATGTAACTCGCCATTAACAATAGTCATAGACTTGGACCGCCGGTTTATCTGCCTGGCCAAAGTTTCATCCTTGGGTAACTCGCCCTGGGTCATATAAGCCAAGTAGGGAACTGTCCAATCGGGAATAGCATGGAGATCCGCCACAAACTGTGCCTCCGGGTCAAGTATAGCAAGATCCTCTTCTGACGGCAGCTTGACTGAAGGATTATTCAAAACATCAAGAAAAACATTAGGAGGCACCGGCTTATGTTGAGACCGAAGCCGGCTCAAAGAATTAGCTGCCTCATTCTTCCTTCGATCAAGATGCTCCACCTGATAACCTTTGAAGTGACCAGCAATATTGTCAACCGCCCGACGATAAGCCGCCTTGAGAGGGTGTTTGGAATCCCAAGTGGTTGAAACTTGCTGAGCCACTAAATCCGGGTCGCCAAAGCACCTGACCCGGCTTAAGTTCATCTCTTTGGCCATTCAAAAACCATGGAGCAGAGCCTCATATTCATCTGCATTGTTAGTATAAGGAAACATCAACCTTAAAACATAAAAAAATTTGTCACCTCGTGGGGAAGTCAAAATAACTCCAGCCCCCAAGCCTTCCAACTACATGGAACCATCAAAATGGATAGTCCAATATGTGTTATCAGGCTTCTCCCCGGGTATCTGCAACTTTGTCTAATCATTGATGAAATCCACAAAAGCATGATACTTGATTGTTGTTCTTGGCATGTATTTTAAGCCATGAGGACCAAGCTCTATTGCCCACTTGGCAACCTGCCCTGTAGCCTCTCTATTTTGAATAATATCCCCCAAAGGAGCAAAACTGACCATTGTAATAGGATGACCAAAGAAATAGTGCTTCAGCTTTCGACTGGCCATGAACACCCCATATACTAGCTTCTGCCAATGTGGGTATCATTGTTTGGACTCAATTAACACTTCACTGACATAATAAGATGGCCGCTAGACTGGGTACTCTATACCCGCTTCTTTGCGTTCCACAACAATTGCCACACTGACAGCCTTACTATTAGCAACCATAAATAACAACGGAGGCTCTTTCTCAGTAGGAGCTGCAAGGACGGGCGACTCAACTAATTATTTTTTGAGCACCTCAAACGCCTCATTAGCAGCATCAATCCAGATAAAGCAATCTATTTTCTTCTTCATCTAGTACAGAGGAATGGTCTTCTCTCCCAGGCGGCTTGCTTATGAACCGGCTTAAAGCTGCAATAGGACCCCCAAGTGTTGGACGTCATTGACACATGCCGGTTTAGCCAACGAATTGATAGCCTTGATTTTCTCCGGGTTAGCTTCAATACCTCTCTCCGAAACCAGGAAACCCGAGAGCTTGCCTGCAGGCACACTGAAGACACACTTGGCTGGGTTAAGCATCATCCTGTAGACCCGGAGATTATCAAAGGTCTCTTTCAAATCATCCAACAAAGTCTCCGTCTTTCTCGTTATGAAAACAATTCTGAACACAACACTGATAAGTCGCCTGCGCTCTTGAGCCCAAAAGGCATAGGCACATAGTAGAAAGCTCCAATAGGTGTGATGAAAGCCGTCTTCTCTTGGTCCTTAACTGCCATCTTAATATGATGATAACCAGAATAAGCATCCAGGAAACTCAAATGCTCGCAACCTGCTGTGGCCTCGATGAACTGATCAATGCGGGGAAGAGCAAAAGGATCAATCGTACATGCTTTATTGAGGTCTGTATAATCCACACACATGTACCAGGTGCCATTTTTCTTAAGTACCAGCACCGGACTAGCCAACCACTCAAGGTGAAAAACTTCAATGATGAACATGGCCTCTAAGAGCCGGGACACCTCTTCTCCAATGGCTTTACATTGCTCTTCATTAAAATGACGAAGGAAGTGCTTGACCGGCTTAAACTTAGGATCAATATTCAGAGTGTGATGAGCGAGTTATCTTGGTACACCCGGCATGTATGAAGGCTTCCATGCAAATATGTCCCGGTTCTCATGGATGAACTCGATGAGCATGCTTTCCTATTTCGGATCCATGTTAGCATTGATAGTGAACTATTGAGATGAGTCGCTAGGGACAAAGTCAACCTGTTTGGTGTCATCGGCCGACTTAAATTTAAACAAAGGGTCTTGTTTTGTGGTAGGATTCTTCAAGGGGGTCATATCAGTCGGGTCAACATTATCTTTACAAAACATAAGCTCCTCTGTGGCACAAGCAGATTCAGCATAGGCAGCATCACCTTCTTCACACTGCAAGGCAATCTTTCTATTGCCATGGATTGTAATTGTACCCTTATGTCCTGGCATCTTAAGCTGCAAATATACATAAAAAGGACGTGCCATAAACTTGGCATAAGCCAGCCGACCAAACAAGGCATGGTAAGGGCTTTTGATCTTAACCACTTCAAACCACAATGTCTCTGCCCTGTAATCATAATCATCGCCAAATGCCACTTCGAAGGCAATCTTACCAACTGGGTATGCTGACTTACCCAGTACCCTACCATGAAAGACTGTAGAGGATGGCTTCGGATCTTTGTCAGTCAAATTTATACAGCGAAAAGTATCATAATAAAGGATATTGAGGCTGCTTCCACCATCCATGAGGACTTTAGTGAATTTGTAACCCCCGACCTGAGGAGCTACCACCAGTGCTAGATGACCCGGATTATCAACCCGGGGCGGGTGATCTTCCCTACTCTATGTGATTGGCTGCTCTGACCATCACAAGTATCGAGGTACCGCCGGCTCAAATGTTCTGACCACACGCTTATGAACCTTCTGGTCTCTTTTACAAAGACTTGTAGTGAAAACATGATATTGGCCCCCATTAAGCTGCTTTGGGTTACTCTGATATCCTTATTGTTGTTGTCGGTTACCCTAACCGGAGTGTTGGTTATAAGCACCCTGGATTACCTTGCCCCTGGTACCCAGAATTTGAGCCGCCGCTGCCAAAGCCGGACCCCGACCCGCCGGGCGGGCCATTGTTACCACCATGATTCTGATTGAAGCCAGAACTCTTGTATTCTTGCATGATCAAACAATCCTTCCAAGCATGAGTCAAAGGTTAACCAGGCAAACTATGTTTTGGGAAACGATCATTAAGCAAGTCCTCTAGGTTAAATTTTGGTCCTCCAAGCTTACCTTTACGGCGCTGATTTTATACTGAGCATTGGTGTTAGCTACAAAATCTGACCCGCCATCAGCTAGTTTGCGTTTACCACCATTTCCCTGATTATGACCACTATGACCCATCACATTCTACTACTGACCTTTACCATTGCCACCTTTCTTTCCCTTATTGGATTTTTCCTCATCATATCCGGTGTCCTTGGTGTTGTCAGAATCAGCGTGCTTGACGAGGGCTGCCATAAGCTCACCCATGTCATTGCGGTGACATTTAAGTCGCCCGAGCTTCTGCTTGACAGGTGTAAAACTAGCAATTCTTCTCCAAAATCAGAACAGCCGAGTCTGCCACGATGATGTCCAACGAGTGGAAAATAGACAAAACCCAGCGAACCCAATGGTGAGCCGACTCATCCTCTCGCCGCACATAGTTGTCCAGGTCAATAATCGACAGATGCTGCTTACATCTTCCTTTAAAATTATGAATGAATAGTGCCTTTAACTCGGCCCATGAATTGATGAAATTGGCGGGTAACCCTTTCAACTAGGTTCGGGTTGTTCCGTCCAACATAATTGTGAAATACTTGGCACATACGGCATCATTAACATCGAACATCTCCATGGCCAGCTTATAGCTCTCGATCCACGCCTTAGGTGGAAGGTCAGCTGTATAATTAGGCATTTTATGGGGGCCATTAAAATCCTTAAGCAGACGCTCATTGCGCAGAGCTGGTACTAGACATGGTACACCAACTATCCTGGAAGTCATCCCAGCCTCCATATACGGCGAAGGGGTTAACTAAAACTGCCGGTGAGCCCCCAATTGAGCCTCATCCACAAGGGCCTGAGCATGGTTATCATCATGGGGCGGGTTATGCCCACGTAGTAGGTCATCATGGCAAGGCGGGTTACGACACCTTTCGCTACTGTATGAATAAGCCGCCTGCTGTGCCACAACCTTCTGAAGGAGCTCCACAACGTTTTGTGTCTCTATCACAGCTGGAGACTCGCCCTCAAATGGAATAGCATCCAATCGTGTGGCTTCGGCAATCATGTTATCCATCGAGTTAGAGTAATGGCCAGAAGGTGTTCGTATCCATTGAGGCGGAGCTAGGTCCATACAGGGCGGGTCTGGGATACAAGGTTGAGTCGCTGCTCTAGTCACAGGCACCTAAGTAGCCCGGGTCACAATGGGCAGGTTACTCATTCCCGCTCTGGGTGTGTTAAAGAGATTTCGCCCTTCAAACTGTGAAGGAAGGCGACTTTGGTGCCTCCTTCGAAGAACAACATTTGATGCATTCTGATCCAGATTGGACAGAAGGCTTCTGCCCTTATCCTCTATGACTCAGCCTCCAACGCGGCTTGTTCCATGGCCATCCTGACATTCTCTGCATCGAGATCTTCTCGAGCTTGGCCACCTCGTCTCGTAGCTTCACAACCTCCGCATTGTGTTGTACTTGATTCACTGGAGTTACCTCTGTAGCTAACAGAGTCGCCAAGGCGCCCAAGAGCTCAGATAAAACTTGAGTCGGCGGTCGAGCAGAGTTGCTTGCCCCGACTGTCGCAACAGCAGTTGAGCCGGACGTCATGGCCGTGGCAGTGGAGGAATTTCACACCGGTTGTGTGCCAGCCATAAAAATAGCAGCCTTGCTAGGCAGCTCATAGGGATCCAGAATACTATCACCATCAGAATAGTCCCCAAGCCCATCGTCCTAAAGCTGATAAATTGACTTTGTTTTTCCGGTTGAGGACTCATCACCTGAATAGATGGTTGTCTCTCCACCATACATAGATCCTTCCTCGAGATCCGCCCCATGAACAAAGCCAACAAAAGCATGCTTACGGCCGGGTTGAGCCCTAGCGGGTCATGCGCGCCGAGCCGTCTCTATGTTGTTGGTGCAGGTATCCGGCTCAGCCTCTGACTCGCCGATTTTGCCAATGAAGACGTGAATTCTGCCAAAGGGGACCTGGTACCCGTACTCGATTGAGTATGCCTTAGGACCTCAGCTGGCATCGTTGCTGTAGATCTTGCCATGGCGACTCTTGGTCATCTGGCCCACGGCGTATCCTTCAATCCTTGAGAAATTTCCCTTCAAGAACTCGAAACCACCATGTCTAGCCCCATGGTGGGTGCCAACTATCGTGGTTTTGTCAAGGTAGATGCCCTAGTGAAAGGACTTAGGTGTGGAGCCATCGCAACATAGGTTAGCTAGAAGGGGTTGAACAGGACAAAGAATAGAAAGGGTTTACCCAGGTTCGGTCCCTCACAATGAGGTAAAATCCTACGTCCTGCTTCTAATTGTATTGCTTGACTTTCGATTACAAGGGAGCGAATATGCTTGACCTAGTTCTCATTCCATTGTTTCTTTAGTTAACCCGCTGTCGGGTCTCGCCTTTATATACATAGGTCGAGACCCTGAGGGTTATAGAGTCCTGGCTGGATCACACAATGTGACCGACTCGGTTTCTAACTTATTCTATCCTTCGAGGTAAGTCAGCATCTGGCGGCTCATACACCGGGTCAGGGGCCATCATTAGGCCCGCCTGTTGATCCGCCATCTTCTTGGGCTTCCTCGAATTGTCTTTGTATTAAGCAGCCAATAGTGTAACCCGGCCCCAGCGTGGCGGGTCACACCTCGGGGTTATCTCTCCAACACTAACCCTGGGGGTTGGCCTACAAAACTGATGTAGCATAGAACCCTAGGGCCTGATCTTTCATGAAATGGAGGGGATCATGCGAAGAACACGAAGAACACAAGGGGAAACGCGAGGGAAATCATGAGGGGAGACAAGAGGAAATACTCAAATCAACAAGAAACGATCACACATGTGCTAGATCCTCGACACACAAAGAGATACACATTTCAAAGTCAAAAAGGGATGATACATAGGGTAACTAGTTCATCTCCATGAGGAGGTCTTGAGGGGTCATCCCATGAAGGGGTCTTGAATCCAAGGTGGATCTTCTCCGTAGAGGCCGTGATCTCTCTCGAAGGAATAGATTCGTATGGATGAGCGAAGCTCTATCTAAAATGAGCTAAACCTATGCTAACCCTAGAATGGAGGATGGGGTGAGTATATATAGTGGTAGCCACGAAGGGGTAAGTGAGGGGCGATAGGGTACATGGCCTCGGGCCGAGTCTCTGCGCGTAGGCAGGGCAAGAAGTTCTGGGGACAGCCGGAAAGTCCGGGCGCCAGAGGTTGCGGGTGAGGGTCCGGGCTATCCAGAGAGTTGCACTACTAGGGAAAACCTTATACACAGAATCTTAGCAGCAGCGCGGCATAAAAAGAGGCGCTGCTGCTAATTAGTAGCAGCGTAATTACGGAAAGCGCATTACTGGTGCAAATTTAGCAGTAGCGCGTGATGTTTAAACCGCGCTGCTACAAAAATCCACCGACACTACACAACGACCTAAGTTTACCAGTAGCGCGGTGTCAGGAAGCGCGCTGCTGCTAATGCCATAGTAGTAGCGCTCTTTTTAGTCACGTCGCTGCTGCTAATTTTGAAATTGTCCATACGGTTGGCCCGTTTAGCAGTAGCGCGTGATAGGAAAGCGCGCTACTTCTACGCTCTTAGCAGTAGTGCACTTTTGCTCCCGCGCTACTGCTAAGACGTAGTACCCACCACCTTTTTCCACCTCCACCTCCCCCTCCCCATCTCCTCTCCTCCCTTTCCCCTACCTCCCACATCCTCCCTCTCTCACCCTTCTTCTTCCTCAATACTTCTCCCCCCATTACTCTCCCTCTTCTACCTACCTTTCTCTCTCTTCATTACTCCTAGCTATAACTACACCACCTCCATTAATGCATCTCCTTTCTCTTTTTCCTTCCCCCTACACTAGTTGAAGTTGTCTCCTCCCAAATTAGGTAGCTAGGTAGATGTAGCATTTAGTTAAGTGACCTATTTGCCCCTAACTAGATCTATCTTTGTCAAGAAGATATTTGTGCACTTTTGATCTCCCTACAACATCATCTCCACAGTGTGCTCGATCTCGAGATAGAGGTGATTAAAATTTCATGCTTTTGCAAAATGGAAATATGTTTATGTGTGTGTGATATGTTTATGGAAATTTTGTGTGTGGCATGAGTTGACGCCAAATTATGCTTTTGAGTTGCCTATGTTTTGCCGAAATGTCGATTTATTTCCGTTTCGGCGAATTCCGGGCAAACTCTAGATCTATATATGTCCTATTTTTAAGGAAGGTCATGCCAAATTTTTGTATGACTTTGATGAATGCATGCATTTTTATAATCAATTTGTTTATTATTACCGTGCAGAGTTGACGATGGTCAGTGGAACGATGGTGGACAGGTGGTTGCGGTCGGCGGTGCAGGACATGAAGGAAAATAACCTGACAGAGGTTTTATGTCCGTGTCGAAAATGCAAAGGAATATTTTGTTTCGACCCCCATGACGATGGTCGTGTCGAAGTGCACCTGCTCATGACTGGTTTTATGGATGGCTATACTCGGTGGATAATTGGAGATGAGGATGACGATGTTGAGGATGCCGACGGGGCAGGCAATGATGACACGGGGCAAGATGAAGAGATGATCGATAATGGCGGCGGGGAAGAGGCCGGACATGGTGGCGGAGAAGGGGCCGGACATGGCGGCAGAGAGAACGACATGGACTCCACGCAGCAGAGTTCGTCGGTACTAAGTTCAATGGTGCGGGACCCTCATGTTCAAGCATTGCTTCGCAAGGAGACGAGTACTGAGAGAGCTGCTTCTAGAGAGGAGGCTAAGCTGGAGCAACTGGTGGTAGACTCGAACACTCCATTGTATGATGGTTGCAATCCTGAGGTGACCCGCTTGAGTTTCAGGCTCCAACTCCTGAAGACGAAGGCTAAAAACAAATGGACTGACACTAGCCTCGATGAGCATCTCAAGTACCTAAAGGATGTTCTTCC
Organism: Triticum urartu; assembly: GCF_056163025.1. NCBI lineage: Eukaryota > Viridiplantae > Streptophyta > Magnoliopsida > Poales > Poaceae > Triticum > Triticum urartu. The sequence goes on from NC_141876.1 coordinate 302,827,343, forward strand.
CACGGTAATCTATGTCCTAGTAGTGTTGATGAGGCCAAGAAGATCGTGTTCCCTATGGATCTGCCACACGTTAGATACCATGCATGCATCAACGATTGCATAATTTAGCGGAAGGTGCACGCGGAAAAAACAAGCTGTCCGGTGTGCAATGCTTCTCGATACAAGAAGGCTGGGAAGAAATGTCCCCAGAAAGTGGTATGGTACTTACCGATCACTCCCCGTCTCCAGAGGTATTTTGTAGATCCCAAGGAAGCAAATCTAATGCGCTGGCACGCGGAGAGGAAGAAGCCCGACGATGGAGATGATCCGAAGCTGAGACACGTCAAGGATGGAAGCCAGTGGAGAGCGTTGAACAGCTTCTATCGGTATTTTGGATGTGATGAAAGGAACATCATGCTCGACGCGTGTACCGATGGCATGAATCCGTTTGGAAATTAGAACACCAACCATAGCACATGGCCCGTGTTTGTATGGATGTACAACCTCCCCCCTGGTTGTGCATGAAATCGAAGTACATTCGCATGAGCATGCTTATTCAAGGGCTGAACACAACCAGGAAATAATATTAATTTGTATTTGGGGCTACTTCAAGAGGAGTTAGACACGTTATGGAAAACACCGGCCAAGACATGGGACACCAGCAAAGGAGAGTATTTCGACATGAGAGCCGCGCTGATCACGACAGTACAGGACTATCTCGGTTACAGATATGTGGTAGGCCAGGTGTGCCATGGATATTGCGGATGCACCCGGTGCATGGATGATACGACGTCTCAGCAGCTAACGTCAAGGAAAGATGGCGGGTCTGGGAAAATCGTGTACATGGGGCATTGAAGATGGCTCGAACAGGACGACCCGTGGAGAAACCGTGGAGATCTATTCAATGGTCACGCTGAGCATCGAGGACCTCCACGTAAGCAGAGCGGTGCCAAAATCGATGAGCTGTTGAAAAACTGGAAGGAGTGCCCCGCGTCGGGAAAGACGATGAGAAAGGCGCTGAAGCAGCTGCTTAAGGTATGGAAGACGAGGTCTGTGTTCTGGGACTTGGATTACTGGCACAAACTCGATACACCTCATTGCCTTGATCAAATGCATATCTATAAGAATGTCCTTGAGAGCTTTCTCGCAACACTGATGAACATGCCGGATAAGACCAAGGATAGGCCGAAGGCAAGAAAAGACTTGCAAGATTTGAAAATCAGGAAGATTTGCACATGCCGCCCCATAAAATGTCAGACGAGACAGAGACGGAGACAGAGGCACGGGAGAAGAAGGGCAAGAAAATAAAGAAAGAGGATTATTGCCCCGTTTCTTGCTTCACCTTAAGTTAGGCTGAGATCCATCAATTCTTTAAGTGCCTTACTGGAGTCAAAGTTAGTTCTAGTTTTCTTTTGACTGGGGACTGTAGGGAAAAACCCCCACAACATATCAAAACTTTATTAAAAGGCAAGACAAGAACAAGTACAAGGGGGATTACAAGGGGTAATCAAGCTAATCTAAATAAAGGAGGAAAAACAACAAACAGGCTCAAGGTGGAAGAAAAGAGATCCATTTAAGGAGATCATCCTTATAAGCATGCTTAATCCTATATTGCATTAGAGCAATATCATGAAGAAAAGCTGTTCTCCATTTGTTAAATCCAGCTCTCTCATGCCTAAAGACCTTAGCATTTCTGACAATCCATATATTCCAGCAAGCTATAAAGACCACTTCAATGAAGAAAGGTTTCCTAAAACTCCTGTTTGCATTGATGACCAGCTCCTTCATCGAGTCACCTGATGACCAATCAATTTGCAAATAGTTCCAGACCCTGACACTAAAATTGCAATTGAAGAACAGATGATCTCTTGTTTCCCTAGTCTGCAAAGGGCAGAGAACACAGTTTACTCCATCCTCCAAATGCCAATGCCTCCGTTCCACCATATCTTTGGTATTCAGCCTATCCATAATGAGCATCCAAGCAAAAACCTTTATTTTCATAGTGCAAGAGGACTTCCAGATCCAAGCTGTCAGGGGGTTGAAAGATTGTGACACAAACACATGGGAGTAAAAAAGCTTCGGAGAGTATCCCTTGGCAGTGCCATTCCAAAGCCAAATATCTTTGGACCCAGTGACTCTATCATGGCTTTCCAACAGAGATTGAAGAATAATCAGCTCATCAAAGGCCTGGCTAGACAAAGGAAGATGGAAGTGATGATACATGTCCAGAGAGTCCAAGAAATCCTTAACAGAAATCCAGGGATCTTTAACATATGAAAAAAGCCTGGGAAATCTGAATTGAAGCCTAGAGTCCTGATCATCAAGCTTCCAAGTGTCTGACCACATGAGTGCAGTGTCTCCTTCATTTATCTGAACCCAAGCACAGTCCCTAAAGTTTTGCAAGACTTTGCATATATCCTTCCACCAGAAGGAGCCACAATCAGAAGTTCCTTGGGGTACTCTGCCATGATAGTAAGAGTCCCAAATTAAGGACACCCAAGGTATATCCTTTTTATTGAGGAAGTTATTGGCATGTTTGAGCAGTAACGCCACATTCTGAACACCCAGGTTGAGAATACCAAGGCCTCCCTTGTTTTTTGGCCTGCAAATAAGGTCCCAAGCAGCCAGAGAAGGAGCAGGTTCACCCCTATTTTTCCTCCAGAGGCATTGTCTCTGAATTCTCTCCAATTGCTTTAGAATGCTAGCAGGGACAGCCAAACTATAAAGAAAGAAGATAGGCATAGAAGACAATGCAGAGTTCAGAAACTGTAATCTCTCCCCCTGATTTAAAAAAGAGGAGCTAGCTGTCATTCTTCTCTCCATGCAGTCCACCAGAGGCATGAAGTCCACCATTTTAGGCCTAGTAGTACCTACTGGCAGCCCAAGGTATGTGAAAGGCATTTTCCCAATTTGACATCCAAAAGCAGCAGTTAAATCTGTCATGACAGCAGTGTCCACATTGATGGGAATGATAAAGGATTTATGATAATTCACATCAAGCCCAGTAGACACAGAGAAGACCTTCAACATGTCCTTCAAAGCAATTAACTGTACCTTGTCAGCAGGCAAGATAATCAAGGTATCATCAGCATACTGAATCACAGGATAGTCCTGGTCATGACAAGGTATTGGGAGATGAAGTATGCCCCTTCTGAACATGTCATTAATTACAGTCTGCAATAGGTCAGCTGCTAGGACAAAGAGCAGGGGAGAGACTGCATCTCCCTGCCTAACACCCTTTTTGCATATGAATTTCCTACCAGGAACACCATTCAGCAGAACAGATGAGGTACCTGTAGACAAAAGCTGTTTCATCCAAAGAATCCACTTTTCATTGAAACCCTTATATCTCAAGATTTGGACAATTGCCTCATGCTCAAGAGAATCAAAGGCCTTCTCAAAATCCAATTTAAGTATTACAATTGGCCTCTTGGACTGATGACACTGGTGTAAATACTCAAAAGTCCATCCAATACAGTCCTGAATAGTTCTGCTTTTTATAAACCCATACTGGTTCTTGTGGATACACTTCATTATTACCTCTTTGAACCTATGGGCTGCCATTTTGGAAAGGAACTTAAGACCCATTCCTGTTAAAGAAATAGGTCTGAAGTCCCCCACCTCCTCAGGTGAATGTTTCTTAGGCACCAAAGTGATATATGAATCATTGATGTTCTCTAGATGAGCAGTACCATCATAAAAAGCCTGTGCCAGTTCGTAAAAATCTGGAGAGATAATGTGCCAGCACCTTTTGAAGAAAAGACCATTAAAACCATCTGGACCCGGGGCTTTATCAACTGGCATATGTTTGACAATCTTGTCCATTTCCTCCTTCTCAAAGGGCTTAGTGAGAACATCCAAACCCTCCACTGGAACAGTTAAAGAGGAGAGATCAAAGCCCATGTGGATGCCCCTTGAAGAGCCCATTCTATTTTTAAAACAATTCCATATAATACCCTCCATTTGAGAGTGGTCAGATACCACAGTGCCATCAGGTAGTTTTAAGCTAGCAATAGAATTCCTTCTATGCCTCTCAGTAGCCATAGCATGAAAGAACTTAGTGTTTTCTCCACCCACTTTTATATATCTGATAGTACATCTCTTTTTCCAATAAAGCCATTGAAGGTGAAGCAACTTTTCCACATGATTCTTAACCACTCTTTGAAAATTAGATTCATCCCTGTACAATGGTCTGCGCTCCTCAAGTTCATCTAGTAACAAAATAACCTTATTACATTTACAGACAAGCATTTTCAGTTTGGAGATGTTCATCTACCATCTTTTGAGACACATTCGCAGGGATTTGAACTTGTCAGCTATTCTAGCTGTGATATGTCCCTTTATAGAAGTTCTTTGCCATGAAGAGTCAACACAGTCCATAAAACCCTCGAGCTCTAACCAATAGTTCTCAAATCTAAAAATGTTAGACTTAGGAATAGAAGTTTTGATGGAAACCACACATGGCACATGGTCAGATGCAGTTTTTGCGAGGGGCGTCACCTCAGTCATGGGATAGTCAGATATCCAATCAACAGAGGTGAAAAACCAATCTAGCTGCTCAAGGAGGGGATTATCCTGCATATTAGACCAAGTGTATGATCTGCCTTTGATGGGCAATTCCAAAAGGCCCAAGTGCCCTATAATCTCATTGAAGATAAACATGTCATTCAGGTCCCCTCCAGGGAAATTTCTGTTATCCAGCGAGCGCAGAAAATTGAAATCCCCTAGGAGCAGCCAGTTTTCATCCACTGGAATATTCAGGTGGTATAACCAAGTAAAAAAATTATCCCTAGCTTCCCCCTGACAAGGACCATAAACAGCAACAAGAGTCCACCTCTCATTATTTTGTCTGGAAACAAACTCAATCACTACTGCAAATTGTTGGATTTCCAATAAGGTCCCCTGAAAAACAGAGGAGTTCCAAACAACTATGATTCCACCAGAGGCCCCCAAAGAAGGAGCAAAAGCAAAGCTGTCAAATCTTTTAGGACAAAAACTTTTAACTGATCTGGAGTCAAAAGAAGCACATTTAGTTTCCTGCAAACATGCAATTGCACAGTGACTCTCATTGATCTTTTGCCTGACAGCTCTTTGCCTAGTTTCAGAGTTTAAACCCCTGACATTCCAGCACAGGACATTCCAGCTTTTACATTGAGAATTCATAGATAAAGATCATAAACAGGTCCCCAAACCACACAGCACACAATGCCATATGTCCAAAAGCCACATTAAGGTCTGAACCAACATTATTACATATCCAAAGTTCAGAAAGTAAAGACATGCAGGGAGCAAATTTTGGGGCTTGCAAAACCCAGCATTTGGATAGCACACTATTCATTGGAAGCTTGGTTGGTTGCGGCAGAAGGGTCCACCATAAGTGCATCCTCAGTGAGCAGAGCTGCATCAATGTCCAACTCCTTGCCAAGAGCTTGCAGATGACTGATAGGAGTGGGAGGAGGGACATCTCCATATGCAGTGGTGCTGGGCCTCTCAGCAGCAATGGGCTTAGCCTTGGGCTTCTTCTTCTTGGGCTGTAGAACCAGCTCATGGAAAGTGGGCTTAAACCCATCACGCTAGGCCGAGCTTCTGGTACATCTGCGAACAGACGTTTCAACCAGAGGTGTTGGCGCCAGAGTTTTACGAGGCCTCCTTGGTCTTGCGCACATAGGTGGAGGGGGGACAAAAGCAGGCATAGCTTCATCCGCGTCATCTACAAAAAGAGCTCTTGCCACAGGTCTAACCGGCTCCGGCTCATTCCATGTCAGTAAAGGAAGATCATCAGGCTGAAAAGCAAGGCTCCATCTTCTCTTGACTGGCGACAAAGGTTTAGGCATTAGAGGTTGCGGTACCTCAAACACCACTGGTGCATTCAGCAAATTCTCAAAAGAACGCCTCCATATCATTTCAGGGGGGCAGAGGGGGTCCAAAAGTGACCTTAATTACAGGTTGAGCAAGGGCCACAACATCAATAACTGGGGGTTGATAAACCACGATCGCCCAATTGCTAGCATCTTCCACGTCCTTGGCAATGTTCTCCGGGTCACTTCGGGTTTCCGTTGCAGTTCCACCAACTAGATTAACTGCAGGTGGCTCCTGGAGCTGCACGTCTGAACTTGGCTGAGTAGAGCTTTGCTGTGCCGAAACATTGAAAACCATGGACTCTTGGTCCTCCACAACTGGTTCCACAGCAGGCTCATCCCAGTTGCCCCAGTTGTCCTCTTGATCATGGGCAGGAGTAGGCGGCGTTGGTGGCACATCGTTCCACCCCAAAGCAGGGAGTGGAGGCAGGATAAAAGGCGGCATTTCTGGAAAGGGCACACCAGGCAATGGATGAGGGTTGCCATTGATGGGCATCCAGTCCTCATCTTGGGGCATTTGTTCGGCGAAATTGGCACCCAGAATATACAATGGCGCCGTCCAAGACACTCTGGCACCACCCCAGGCTGCATACTCCATGAACACCACGTCCCGGGGCACAAGAATATCCTCCGGGAAAGATGCAAAGACCAAGGAGCGCACCAAATATGGGTCCTCACTAATCCAATGATGAAACTTCCCAAAGGTGTTAACTGCTGCCTGAAGACCATTCTCATTGCGAAGATCAAGCAGAATCCCCAAAAACATAAGCAAACCCTGTCGGAAACCCTGAACACCTCTAAAAGATTCCCCCTCATCATGCTTCATAAACCGAACAAAACGATCATTACCCAGGGGCTGAGGCGGCATCTGAAGAAGTGAAAATCTGACAGCAGCATCCCGTAGCTCAAAACGACCCACCGATCTAATCCAAGGTTGAGCAGACCTCACCAAAATCCCATGAGCTTGTAGCCATTGGACAACTTCCTCCCTAGCAACCCCAATCTGATCAAGAGGGGGGATGGGCATTACCTCGGCCAACATGAACTCCTCATGGCGACGCACAATTGGGGTATGTGGCGTCACAAAGGTTCGCGGCACCCGAGCCTCACCGCCATCCACAATGTGGTGCCCCGCTGGCACATAGAGCAGAGGGTCAAGGTGGAAGTTTGCCATCGAAGAGGCACGCCCCAAGCTTGCAGCAGACGGCGAGGAATCCGGCGGAGGTGGGGTTTCTGGCGGTGCAGTCGATGGTGTTTTGGGACCAGGGCTGATGGAATGGGGCGAAAGAGTTAATGTAGAAGTGCAAGAGGAGTGCAAGTTTGCCAAAAGTTGCATCAGAGAGATATTCTCGGTGGGAGCTGAGGGATCCTCGGAAGTTGCAACGTTACCGGGTTTCGGTTTCCAAACCAAGCCCAAGATCTGTGCAAACCGGTTGCAATCTTTTGCAACATGCCCCACCCGCAGACAAGAGTTACAGTGCAACCCGAACGTGCACGCCGTAGCAAAATGGCCCTTGCGCAAACATTTTTGACACGTTAAGATTTCATCCACCATATCTGAAACCAAATTATCAAACTCCACTGCAGCTTGTTGAGAGGAGGGAATAGTGGAAGGCCTAGAAGGTAACACCAGCCCAACTTGATCCGTGGCACGTGTAGATGACGGCCCATCATGGGAGGACACGTCCACATTTGAAGAATCATAATTCCCGCCCGAGATAGACGGCGTCCGAGTCGCATTAGGAGGGAGGTTCCCAACCGTACCAAAAGATATGGATGGAGAGGTTGACGTCCACCGGAGTTCAGCTGGCGGCGGGGGATGGATGACCACCCTTTCATGATCCGGGAGAGTATACCCCGCATCTTCAATAGTTTGGATACAGTCCTGTGTGGCTGGATAACGATAACCACGGCAAGCAGGATAACTCTGGAACGTTGAAAAAGAAAGCTTCTTGGCTTGGGCATGAGTAGATCTTACCGAGGACTTTTGGGGCTTGGAATGCATGGCTAGCATGCTAAGGGCAGCTCGACGTTTGGAAGGACTAACAAGTATCCATTCTGCATCACATTCCAACTTCCAAAGCTTGAACTCACGGCCCCAATTTGGGCCCCCATTACCCCAAAGATGGAAGTAACATTTAAAATGATCACAAGAATAAGAACGGAGCTGAAGAACGATCATAGCCACAGCCTTACAGGAAACTTGAAAGCCAAAAACCTTATCCTTGAGCGGAAAACCCATAAACACAATTGCAGAACCCCCAATGGCCGCCTCAATTGCTGCTGCCACTGAATCTTCGTGCAAACGAAAAACATGCCGCCCAAAAGAGATTACCATGGTGAAGAAGCTCTTGTCATCCATGGGATGTACCGTAAAACCAGTAGATTGAAAAACCTTATCCGCAAAAACCAAGCCCTTGGAGAAATCCAAGCCAAGAGTGGATCCAACATCGGAACCCATGGAGATGGGTATTAGAAGGTAGATCTCAGTGCGCCGGAGAGATCTAGTGGAGAGAAGAGGAATTTTGGTGGCTAGGGGAGGAGATCACCGGAGGTGGTGGCGATCGCCGGGGAGTGGGTGATGTTCCGCACTCTTGCCGCCCTAGTTTCCGTCATATCGGTGTTATGTTCAAAGTTAGTTCTAGTTACTGTGGCAAGATAAGCAGATATCTAGACACGGACAAGAAAAGGTTCAATGGGATGAAGTCCCATGAATGTCATGTGATGATGATGCAGATACTACCTGTTGCCCTTAGAGGGATAATGGACAAGCACGTCCGTGACACGCTTATTGGTCTCTGTAACTTTTTCGACTCATCTCTCGAAAGTCGATCAGTGTGAACCAGCTCCGAAGGCTACAGGAAGAGATCGTTGTGATACTGAATGAGCTTGAGATGTACTTCCCGCGCGCGTTCTTTGACGTCATGGTGCATCTGTATGTCCATGTTGTGGATGACATAATAGACCTGGGGCCATCATTCCTACACAACATGATGCCGTTTGAGAGGATGAATGGGATCATCAAAGGATTCATGCGTAACATGTCCCGTCCGGATGGAAGCATCGTCCAGGGCTATTTGACACAAGAGTGCATCTCTTTCTGTGAGAATTTTCTATATGGCGCAGACCAGCCGCCTGGTGTTAGTGTTGGTTTGCCCGTTAACAAGCACGATGGGAGGCTCGAAGGAGAAGGTCACTGCAACGGTCGCAGGGAATTGCACGTATCATACTCAGATCGACGCATCGACTTTGACAGAGCAAACTTGGTAGTGCTACAACATCTAGACGAGGTAGATCCTTTCGTGGCACTGCACAAAGAAATTATCGCAAAGAAGTATCGTGACCGGGGGGTATCCAAGACAGATGCCAAAGTTACTAGAGAGCACAACTCCACTTTCCTGCATTGGTTCAAAGAGCATATTATTGCTAATCCCCCGGAGGAGGGCTCTAAGGATGGATTGCTCATATATGCCTTAGAACATGGCCCCTCGCCCAACCTCGTAACCTATCAGGCATATGATATCAACGGATACACGTTCTACACGGAGGCCACAGATATGGACAGTGATGATCAGAACTCAGGGGTGACGATGGAATGCATGACCGGCAGCGACAATGGCGCAACTGAACAATTTTATGGAAGGGTCGAGGAGATCTGGGAGCTTGACTACTCTGGACTGCACGACATGACGATGTTCCGTGTCAGATGGGATAAGAATGTCGAAAGAGAAAACCGGATTTTCACTTCCATGACTATACCCGACGCCAAGAGCGCTACCGTGAACGCTATCGCAAAAAACGAGCCATGGGTACACGCTAAGCACGTGACACAATGCTTCTTCATAACCGACCCATGCAATCCCAGTCGTGTTGTCGTGAGGAGAGGAAAACGGAACATCATTGGAATGGATGGAGTCGCCAACGAGGAAGACTATGATCAGTACGGCAACCCAATGAGGGAAGATGATGATGATGAAGTATACGTCAAAAGAAGAATCAATACTACATTACCTAAGAAAAATCGTACTCCATGGAAAAGGCAAAGTCACAATGAGGGGCTCAATTATTCTTCGACGAACAAGAAGGGAAAGAAGCTGACTCAAAAACGAAAACGTCAGCGCTGAGGAATCGGTCAAATGATGTAATATATATATATATATGTTCCTATTTTGTATACACACTTAGCCATTATTATGCATGGGTCCAATGATGTAATATATATGTTCCTATTTTGCATACATATTTAACCGTCAAATGATGCAATATATATCGCCTTCCCTTCGTTCACTGCTCTCGGAAAAAAAGTGAGAAAAATAAAGGAAAAGAAAAAGGGAAACTGGTTATAGCAGTAGCGCTTTACTGAAAAAGAGCTACAGCTAGTCAAGGTAGCAGTAGTGGTTTCTGTATAAAACTGCTATAGCTGCCTTTAATAGTAGTAGCGCGTTTTGTCTAAACGCGCTACTGCTACGTCCACTTAACCCAAAATTCTCACTCTCCCTGCTTCATCCCGCCTCTTTTCCCCCAAATCCCCACTCTCTTCCCCCCGTCGCGCCACCGTGCCCGACCCGGCCCCGGCGCTCGCCCCCGACCGAGGCACTCGCCCCCGGCGCCGGCGCTCGCCCCCGACCCCGGCGCGCTCGCCCCTGACCCGTCGGCCCTCGCCTCCCTCCTTTGCTTCCTCCCCTCCCAACCTCGGCCGTCGTCAGGCCAACCTCCTCGCCCCTGCACCCTCTGTAAACCACCCCCCTCTCTCTCTCTGCTAGCTAGGGTTCTTGGTTAATTTACTTAGGTTTTAGTTATGTTAATTAGGTTATCTATTTAGTTATGAATTTAGATAGGTTTCAAAATTAGCTGAATTTATATGCAAATTTGAACTGGACATGTGATATGTGGATATGTCATGTTTTGGTAAATGACCCGAGTGGCCTATGTTACGCCGGAATGTTGATTCATTTCCGTTCCGGTGAATTTCAGGCGCTCGATATGTCCATTTTTTAGCAAAGGTCATGCCGAAATTTCCCGTGAATAAAGGCATGATTTGTGCTACATAGTTGGCATATCGAGTGCTGGCACATAGATTTCTTTTTTATGTCATTTCTCATTTATTCATACTTTTAGAAATAAATGAGGACACTTAATCATAGGAAACATGTCAAACAACGAAGAAACTAGGCCTTCTGACCAAGATGCATACGAGATGGATTATCAGGGTGAACAAGACTACCTCGACTTTTTGACTGCTAAGCAAGGTTTGTAGGTCCGCCTCGATGATGGTACTGACGCCGACATCGACACCGACGGCGCCGGCACCGATGGTGGCGCCGAGACCGGTGGGGAAGATACAGGCGGGGAAGGTACCGGCACCGATGCCGCTACCGAAAAGAGGAAGCATAAGAAGCAGAGGATACGAAAACCTAACAAACTAGGGATTGGACGACTTGTGATCACAAAGATGGAACCTGGCAAGTTTGAGCCGTTAGAGCCGGAAGAACCTCGCAAGTGCTATGGGAACCAAGTAGGATGCATCCTATGGTAATGCGCGAGCATCAACGCCGATGACTTAAGGAGTAAAGAACATTTGACGCAGTTTCTCCTAACGAAGTTGCACAAGAGATTCAAGTTCCCCGACCGGGATGATAACATAGAACAACCGTGGGATGATCCAAAGATGAAAAAGATTAACAATCACGCCATGGGCATGTTCAGCAATGATTTGGCCTCCTGGAAAGGGAGGGTGAAACTAGCTATTGAGGCTGAGGAACCCCTGTCCAAGATTCTGGAGGAAAATCCGACACTTACGGAAGAGGAGTTCGAAAAGTTCAAGGACACTTGCGCTACCGAGGACACCAAGGCTAAGGCTGCAAAATTCAGGAGCCTTCAGCAAAGGAACACGGGGAAGCATCGCCTCAAAAGTCGTGGCTACCTCGGTAAAAGGCCCATATGGGATAAGGAAGACACGGAATGTGAAGCCGCGGGTCTCCCAGACCCCTTCGCGAAGTTCACCAACCCCTTGGAGCGTGACTTCATCAGGGCCCACTACAAGTGGGACAAGGAGAAAAAGGTTTTTTACACGGACCAGATCACGAGGAAATTGATTAGACTACTGGAGAAGCAACACCAGCTTGCAGCTAAAAGCCCTACTTCTCCGATGAGGCCCATGTGGGACACCCCTCTCAACCGGGCCTTGAACGAACTTAAGGGACTCCCTTTGGGCCAGCGGCCGCAATATGGTCGTGTGCACGGCGCTGTAGAAGGCGCCACGTGGAAGGTGTTTTACAATGAGGACCCAGAGGCCAAGAAGCAGAAAAAGAAGTTTAGTCAAGCGGACATCAACGCGAAGGTGAAGCTTGCGATCGAGAAAAAAGCAGCTGAGGACGCGAAAAAAGCACCCGAGGACAAATATACATTGCTACAGCAGGCAGTCAATGCAGCTGTAACTGCCTGCAGAAATGATTTCGCTACTAACTTGGTTCCAGTTATCATCAACTGGACGAAGGAAAATCCAGACAAGACGGTACATGATTTCCCGTTGCCCAATTTCGTCGAGAGCAACTCCATGAACAACAACACCATCGCACCATCACTTGCCCACGCAAGCGGGCCTCCTCTCGCAGCCGCTCCCACTCATAGCAGCCCGTCCTCAGTCTCTAGCGCGCTCGGTGGGCCTTCGTCTTTGGCTGAGCTCGACGCCATCACGGTAATTACATGTCGCACCAACATATATATATATATATATAATATTCCATTTTTGTTGCCTTTCGGATGTTTTATGCAACAGACATATGTGTTTGCAGGCGAAAGAAACCCCGTGCACCATACTCTACTTGATCAAAGGCCAGAAGGTGGACGTGGGAAATGGGATGATAATGGACCCCTTGCAACCCACGTTCCACAACTAGCCGATCCCCGCTGGGCACTTCAGGGTTAGCTTGTCCAGTGTGAAATCGGGGCACGAGGATTTGCCTCTTCCAGCATAGCATGTGGGAGCGGACGATGAGACCCCGCTACGGATTGGAAGCTGCAAGGGTTGGGTGCTGCTATGGCCGAAGAATCTTATTCGTCTGGAGCCGGCCGAGAGCACACCAATCCACACATCAACAAGCATGTGCGGAGAGCACCACCCCGCCTACGCAATTACCAGCTCCTGTAGTGCCGGGTGAGAGCAGCGGACGACATGATGAAGGGGGTGCAATAGTACTGGCTGCTGTAATTTGTCCTGTAGAACAGAGAATGGATGATGAGACGGAGGTCGACCCTATGGATTTCCTCAATACAAACGCGTATGACTGTGACATAGAATTGATGAGTCAACCATATGACGAATCAGGCTATCAGCTTGCTAATGAGGATATGGATGATATGCCCGGGCAGGAAGGTCGTAGCAGGGATTGCAAAAAGTCTCTCTTCATGAAATCCTCACAGGACACGCCTGAAGATGCCGCCTCAACACAGGCTCAACTAGCCGGGCGCGAGGGTCGTACAGTACTTAGCCCGGGAACACTGGGGCAGGGGCTAAGGAAGGGTCTAGAAGGTGTGCCCAATAAAAAGGAGAGAAAGAGATCGGGGAAGATAGCTCCCTCCAAACAAGCCAGAGCACATAGCAGCTAGACGATGCATTCTGAAGAGCGTGTACCCGTGAAAGGTGCGACCATGTGCTGTCGATGGAGAAAAGCCTACTAGCCTCAAAGGATCCAGGATATCCAACATACGCGACTCGTGTGCCTGAGGGGAAGTGCTACGTCGAGACACGGCCCACGGAGGTGTTCTTCCTGCGGTTTAACCATATCATTGAGATGTTTCTGACAAGGCGGCTCGATTTTACAATCGTCCACCTTTTTGCGCTACATATGAGCTCCGTCATGAAGAGTGAAGAAGTCTTGCAAATCTGTGTGGCGGATCCGTACTACATGCACGACTCTTTCTTGAGTCTCGGCGACTTTGAGCGTGAAACTGCTAGGGAGTACCTCCAAAACTTCATGGTACAGAATAAGGACCGGGAAATTGTCCTCGTGCCTTATCATCCAAAGTAAGTCAGTTCCGGGCAACCATTTCATACATTTCAATCATTCCTTCTCTCTCTATGGGGAATAATTTGAGGTGTCTTTTCCCCGCAGCAACGGGCGCGCCGTCCTTATCGTTCTTTACCCGCAAGTCTCCCACGCCGTGTATTTTGACCTTTCTAGAGACTACGAGAAAAACGACTACACCCACATAATGAATATTCTAGATGATGCTCTCCAAGGCTTCAGCATTAGAGGTGGCCACATGCAGATCAGGAAACAAACGAACAAGAAGATGGGTTTCACGCATAAAACTAACTTCTCTTGCATCCATGTCCCAAAACCAAGCAAGAAGGATGGATTCTTCATCGTCCATCTCATGATTCAGTTCAACACGAATCACCAAAAGCTTCGCATGAGAAGCAGAAATGATGATCATATCCACAAGTGGCTAGAATCTCATGGAGAAGTGGATTATAAACTTAGACATGACTTCTTTCGCATCCAAAGCGACATTGCGACGATCATCATGAAAGAAGTCGTTGATGAGAAGGAGATGTTCCACCACGGCCCTATATCGCGAGCTGACGTCCGAACTCGCATAGGCATGCAACTTCTAGACCTCACGCCGTTCAAGAAGCTAGGGTCCATCCTCGATGATATGGAAGGATGGAACTTCCAGTGATTTATGATGCCGATGATGATGATATGTGTCGGTTGAACTTGTATACTTTTTGTAGCGATGAAACTTTGTGATGCCCATGGTCCCTGTCGAACTTGCGTAACGCTACTTTGTTAGTTTGCATACGATGACCTGCGTACCTCTAGTTAATTAATTTGCGTACTGTATGATGCATCTAGTTGCTAACCCTTTCTTTTTCGGTGTTGCTCTAGTATATTTTGTTGCATATATATGATTGTACATCCTCTTCATGAACATGCATCTCTAACAGGTACCTAGTTTCTTGATGGCGAGATGGAAGTGCTATGTCGTGTACAAAGGGAAGGTTTCGGGGGTGTACAGCAAGTGGCATCAATGTCAGGCGTAAGTGAATGGGTTCTCGGGCGCCAGCCATAAAGGCTTCAAAAGCAGACAAGAAGGAGAAGCTAGTTACTTGAGGTTCACGCTAGCGCGAGAGAGGACTCGTAACCGCCACCTCATGTACTGCATAGTTCCGCTCTCACTCATAGTGATAGCTCTTCTCGCGTATACCTTTGTTTAGATGGATGACGTTGTAGTTGCAAGTATTCGAGACTTGCATGTATCGCTATTTTGAGATGATGACAAGATACCACTTTGTGTTGGATGATGATTATGATGAGACTATTTGTATGTATATGCTATGATTACATTTGTGGTCTCGCTGGCATTTGTATGTGTATCACGATGACATTTGTATGTGCTAAAGATTCTTCTATAATGTCTGTTCAAATACAAAACAAATATGCCGATTTTTTTACTAAAATTAGCAGTAGCGAGTGGAGAAAAGTTAGCAACAGCGCGGTAGTAGCAGTAGCGCGTACAATAGAATCACACTATAGCTATTAGCAGTAGCGAGCTTCCACTAGGAGCGCTGCTGCTACACTTGTGTAGCAGTAGCGCTTGTGAGCACGCGCTACTGCTACGTGTTAGCTGTAGCGCCTTATTAGTAGCGCCGGTACCCGCGCTACTGATACACCTAAAACCCGCGCTGCTGCTAGCCTTTTCCCTAGTAGTGTTGGCACACTCTCGGACGGCTTCCATGAGTCGGGGCCGGAAGTTCCGGGTGCTGGATGTTCCGGGTAGGAGGCCGGAGGTTCCAGCCTCTCTAGAAGCTTGTCCACGCTTCTTCTTCCTTCTCTTCCACGCTTCCCTTGCGGATGGTGTAGTTGTTCCTTGGCGCTTGCACTCCTCCTCGACATTCGTGAAGCTCCGACAATACCTATGCATGCACGATGGAGGGTCAAGTAGTATACCATCCTCGAAGGGGTCAAGTGAGCAAGTGTAAAGGAGAGGATTCACCTTTATGTATGTGAAGTATATGTCGGACGTGTCACTTGTCGAATGAAATCTTGACATGGTGATGTCCGTAGGATGCTCCGCATCATCCCCTCCCCCTTGGGAAAGATCTGACCTTGGATCGAGAACCAAATCACCATGGGCAAGAGATGGCGTCGCCGTGTATAAGTGGACGATCACCAAGCACTCAACATCTTGAATTTCGAAATAGGCACTCTCCAATGTCGCACTATTGTGTGGTTCCTTAAAAAGGAGCAAGGACAACAAACACTTGGAAAAAATGTGGTTAGAGTTAGTGCAAAACCAATCACTCAATAGGTGATTCACCCAACAAGTGTCGTCATCAAGCATAGCATATGGTGTGACAAAGGATTGTGGCATGTCATGGAAGCATGTGAATTGAGCACAATCAAGGACATCATGGAGACAAGCATGCAAATGGGAGGTAGAGATGCTAATATGTTTGACAAGAGAACAAGCATCTACCTCAAGATTATAGCAAACATGCATAAAGTGCTCGACAAATGGTCGATGGTAGGCATAAGAATCATTCACAACACCAAATAAGATGAAGTGTCTAAACACATGGGTCAAGTGCAAGACAATCCAAGCATAACATGCATTGGGTATACTGAATATAGTATGGCACTCAACACAATAGAAAGAGCAATTGTTCATCATGTGTGATACAATCAAGTCAATCATGTAACAATCAATGGGATATGGCATATGTGAAGAAATGACATCGTTGCAACCAAGCTTATGATCGGGGCAAGTAATCCAAGAATTGCATGCAACACACAAGGCACATATATCATGAAGCATGGCAATGTGGCAATGGTAAGTCGAAGCAAGATATCTAGCATGTGTGCAAGATGTCAAGGTGCAAGCAACACATGATGTATGATCCACAATATGCATGCTCATGGTTTTGGGTCTCTCTAAAGAGAAGGATATCACCTTGAAAGCATATCCTTGTGCAACCGTCACAATGCCAAAGCAGAAGCAAGTGCGATGTAGAATCATCGTGGTAGAAGGCGGTTCGCTCTCAAGATCTTGAATGGTCAGCTCACATGAAGTGGAGGTCGACACAAAGTCCAAGTATCCTACAGATGCATAAAACAAAGCAAAGAACGTAAGCGCATGGTAGATAAACACATCATCCATCATGATGATTGTCATCTTTTGCACATAACCATTAGAATCACAAGTGCATGAATAATATGATATAACAATGGCAATATTCATGGCACTAGGTATGTGATGCAAAGAGGTAAGACAAGCATGCTTCATAAAAACTATGCCAAAATCTCCAAATATATGCGAGAATGCTATGGGTGCAATCTCATTATCAAGACTAAAGGCATTGTTGCACTCAATACATGGAAATCATCTAACATGAGAGAGGCAACATATGGAGATATATGATAAGAAGCAATAACAATCATGTGTAAAGCATAGAAATGGTTTTCATCAACCGCATGAAACAAGCAAGTATGAATCACCGGTGATGCAATACACAAAGCAAGCAAATCAATCATGTTGTGCAAACTAGTAGTGCGAAGATGCAACATACTAGAGGAAATCATGGCAATCATTTCATTTGAGCAAATAATAGGCATAGACAATGCACATGACATATCGCAAGCACGAACACAAAGCAAGTTCATAGTATGATTATAGGGATGGGGTACAAGGCAGACATGGCAATAACAATCAATACCTCCACCAAGCTTGCAAATACACGTACAAGTAGTAGAATAAATCATCATGTGTAAATACAAAGCATGGGTCACAAATGTATGGTAAAGGCATATGAATAAGCATGTCATGCAAAGTGAACATGGCAAGATGGGCATAGAATATATAATGGACAACAAGCCATAACCATCATGGTGTGTATGTGCATGTGTGAGTTAGCACAAGATAAGTAATGAGATAAGAATATTGATGCATGGTACAAGAACATGTCATCCATCATGAAACAATAGTTATTGTGTATGACACGATGCGGTCACAAATTAGAGCAAGTATGTGGCACAACAATAGCATGTATATTCATGGGGAGCATATTGTGCACATAATTATTGGGATCATGCAGTGGATGGGATGAATCAAAATCTCCTAACATGTATGAGGAAACTATGGGTGTCTCCTCATGAGCAATATCAGAAATATCATATGGAGGAAATGGACAACATCCATAACAATGCATATCCGAAGCTAGGTGGTCATGGCATGGCATATGAGATAAATGATGCAAAGGGAGAATATCAATATCATCACAAGAAAAACGAATGCCAATAACCATGGGCTTGTCATCTATGCCATATGTGCAAATTGGGTTTATTTTGATGGCATATGCATAGTTACTACAATGAGATTGCAAATATGACATATGATTGATCTCATGCATAGCATATCACAAGTCAAGTGGATTGTCAAACATGATGTGACCTAGAAAATTATCACAAGAAATCCGATGTAACATGGCATCACAACTAATAGACTCCGTATGAGAATCATCATACTCATCGTAAATGGGCAAGAAATCATTGCATGGGGAAATCATACTAGCATGAAGCATGGAAATAGGCTGATCAACATCATGCAAGTAATCAATTGCAAGAATGTCAACTAGTGGGACTAGAGCATCACCTTCACCTATGTTACCTTGTTCGTTCCACTCAAGTGGTGTAGGTGAGGTAGGACAGACCAAATGGTGGTCATCTTCATCTTGATGGAACCATGTGGGGGTGCATCATATTCCACCATGACCATCGTCTTGTCCAAAGGAAGGACGAAGTCGTTAAGGATCGACGCGTCATCATATATGGGACCTAGCACCAAATGAGAAGACACAATAGAGGTAGAGGTTAAGCTGTTAGAAATTCAAATGGCCTCACAAGACCTATCAACTATCTCACTCTCTCTATGTTGTGGCTCACTCACTCCCTCAAGGTATGTGCACTCAAAGTCACATATGGTGGAGTCACTCATCTCACTCAAGTGGTGGGGGTTGTGGCTCTCCTCACATGGGAATTGGTGCAACTCACTATATATGGGGCTAGTGGTGAAGTCACCCTCACTCTCAATATGCATGTGCATGTCACTAAAGTCGTCATACATCGCCGTGGTCGAAGGGAAAATCGCATACACAACCATCTCGTCACTGTCACCGTGGATGAAGGCCGAAGATGACACATCATCACTCTCGCCTCCTAAGATTGAAGCATCATCCTTGCTCGTCACCATGTCACTCGCCTCCAAAGCTTGGTCCCCGAAGGGCTCCGTTGTCATAGTCGTCGCCGCACCATCTTGAAAAAGAGTCGAAGTAGGCTTGGCATCATCAATGCCGTAAAGAGGGATGACGATGAAGTCAAACTTGGGAGCATCGTCTTGGAGCTCTTCGGTCTTGGACATCTTGGTGGTACTATCCTCATGCTCTTTCTCATGGATCTCGGTCATTGTGAAGTGAGCTTGGGGTGAAGAAGTCTTAGCCTTCATGTGTTTTTGTTCCGCCTTGAGAGCACCAATGTAGTTGCCGTCAAGGTACTCGTAGTTCTCGAGGAAGATAGCCTTAGAGATTTTGTTGTGCAATCCCATCGTGAAGTGTAACTTCATCGAAATGGGGTCATCCACGCTGGCTCGTTGTAAGGAATTCTTCATCTCCTTGAAGTACTTGTCGATGGACTAGGATCCTTGTATGGTGTTCTCCAATTGGCGTAGAAGTTGTTCCATGTAGGTTGGAGGCACGAACTCTCGCCGCATAGCTTTCTTTGTCTTGGGACAACTCATGTCGTTGCTCTCCGAAGGTGTGTGAAGCCACCATGTTGACGCGTAGTCGTGGAAGTTTCTTGTGGCCCACTTCACTTGATCTTCGAGAGGAACTTGATGTATATTGAGGTAGTCGTCCATCAAGAGCTCCCACTCGAGATACTCCTCAGGTTCTAGAGTTCCATAGAAAGGAATCTCATGGTCGATGTCGAAGTTGTAGTAGCTCATGGAACTCGCAGACTTGAGGTTAGGGAGCTTCTCTTGAGTGTAGTATTGGGGTGCTTGTTGGCTAAGATGTCGTATGCCCATAGGCGAAGATACCTTGAAGTCACTTGGCGAAGATGCCAAGGGAGATGGTGAAGTCGTTGAGCGGTTGTTGGTGTTGATCTCTTGACCTAAACGTTCTCGTCGGTGATTGTGTCGATGCCCATGTGACCTTGCCGGAGGTGGTAGCTCTGAAGGATGTCAACTTGAGTGTCTTATCGAAGATGAGGAAGATCTCTTGTAGGATTTGATGAGGGCCTTGATCTCTTCCATTTGAGCATCCATCATGGTGTCGAAGTTGTTCTTCATGACACCAAACTCGTCGTTTTTGTTGTAGACCAAAAGAGGTGTACAATGCCTATCCATCACAAGACTTGAGCAATGTGAGTGGGAGAAATAGAAGAACTAGACCAATGTACCTTACCTCATGTTGAATATGGATCAATGATCACTCAATAATGTCACAAGGAAATATCACAATTGGTGCCGGATCTTGTCAATTCTCACACCTACACAAGTAAGGCTTATGGAGTAGCTTGGTGAGGATAGTGGCACAAAATTTGATGCAAAATGATAGCAAGAGTCAATAATGTTGAAAGAGATTCACAAATTCACAAGTGCAACAAGTAGACCAATAGCAATATGTGGCACATGGAAACACAAACATGGATAGATAAATGGGGGTCGTGCAACCAAGGAATGAGCACAAAATGTAGAATCCACGAAAAATGCTCGTGTTGCACAACTCAAGAGAGACACTAGCACGATTGCTCCATAGGCGGATACGACACTTGTGCACAACCTATAAGATGCAAAATATATCAAGTTTCTATCCCAAGTATGCTATGTATATATTATTCCTGGTGTTCCTCTCAAGATGATCAGATATGACAATCTTATGCAATGTGGTATGATGCTATGGCTATTGCATACAAGCTTCTTTGCTCTCTTTTTCTTTGCTTAATACCTTTATTCTTTTTTATGGCCACTTATGAGAAATACACAAACCAAGATTGCAATTGTGTATATGCGGGAACAATATTGTGACACAAGGGATGATATGATACCAAGATGATACCAATATGATATGGTATGTATGGAATGGAAGGTGTAGATCGATGATTACTAATGTGCACAAGTAACATTGCCGGCAATACTCAATGCCTAGTCTCGATAGGCAAGTCACGCAAAATGGGCTAGGGGTTAACAATGCAAAGGCAAGAAATATTGTACAATGATGGGATACCATGATACCAAGATGATATAGAGGTTACTGTTTTTGCTTACGGTTAGGGTGTCAAAATGGTGAAGTGGTCGTTGTTGATGACGAATATGTGGCAATGATGACAGGCGGTGCTCTTGATGTAGAACCGTTCCTAATTAGCCGAAAGACCTTAGGAAATGGTAAAACCGCGAACTCAAAATCCCTAGCGGCAAATGTCAATTGGTGGTAGAGGAATGCGGTGGTTGTTTCGGAAGCTCAATGCAATTGTGGAAATGCAATGATGGGTTTTAGAGTATGCAATGTGGAAGTGGAGGTTATGGTGGTGGACTATACATTGTGTCGAAGTTTAACTGACCGTCCCTAAGTAGCTGAAACACCTTAGGAGACACAAACCACAACTCGGACAAGCTCAAACAAAATTGGGTTAAGTTGAGGTGGCGGAAGGCTATGGTGGTATTGCGGATGATATGGTTGAAGGCCTAGGAAAAGATGCCAAAGTTCCAAAAATTTGATGGATACAGAAGGTGGTGAAACCAATATGAGGACCTCGGACACGTCAATAGCTTCAAAACGAGACAAAGAACACTCAAATCAGAGTTCGGAGCGAAAAGTTAGGATCAAAACGGTGAAGAAGGGCGATGCTGAAATTTCTAGGAAAGTTTCTGGTTAGGCCAGAAGTTCCAGGCTCCGGAAGTTCCGGGGGGTGCCGGAAGCTTCGAGGGTCGCGGAAAAAGTCTCGGGGAAGCCGGGGGATTTTGGGTAAACTCTCTGTCTCCCCAGAAGTTCCGGGGCTAGAACGGAAGTTCCGGGGGAGTCCGGAAGTTCCGAGGGTCGTGGAATTTCTTCCGGGACGAACCCTAAATTCCAGATCTGAGAACAGGGGCGGAAAAACTCGATTTCCCGGGGAAAAATTGAGAAGATTTTGTGGATGGAAATGGGGGAAAAGATGGGGAAAGCTAGATCCACTCATAACAAAGCAAATCCATTGATCAAAATCAACAAAACATCATCCAAACCAACAAATCACAAAAAATCGGGGGCTATTTTTGGTGGGGATTTACAAATTTAGGACGAAATCAAGCAAAATAAGGCTGGAAAATGGTGGGGGAGACTCCAAATTCGTGATCAATGTGGCTCATGATACCAAGATGATGTAGGGTAGAACCCTAGGGCCCGATCTTTCATGAAATGGAGGGGGTCACGCGACGAACACGAAGAACATAAGGGGAAACGCAAGGGAAATCATGAGGGGAAACAAGAGGAAACACTCAAATCAACAAGAAATGATCACACATGTGCTAGATCCTCAAAACACAAAGAGATACACGATCCAAAGTCAACAAGGGACGATACATAGGGTAACTAGTTCATCTCCGTGAGGAGGTCTTGAGGGGTCATCCCATGAAGGGGTCTTGAATCCAAGGTGGATCTTCTCCGTAGAGGCCGCGGTCTCTCTCGAAGGAGTAGATCCATATGGATGAGGAAAGCTCTATCTCAAATGAGCTAAACCTATGCTAACCCTCAAATGGAGGAGGGGGTGAGTATATATAGTGGGAGCCAAGAAGGGGTAAGTGAGGGGCGAAAGGGTACATGGCCTCGGGCTGAGTCTCTACACGCAGGTAGGCCTGGAAGTTCCGAGGACGGCCGGAAGGTCCGGCCACAGGAGGTTCCCGGTTAGGGTCTGGCCAGGGTCCGGGCTATCCAGTGAGTTGGCACACTCTCAGATGGCTTCCATACATCGGGGCTGGAAGTTCTGGGATGGCCGGAAGTTTCGGGTGCTGGAAGTTCCGAGGACGAGGCCGGAGGTTCCGGCCTCTCCAGAAGCTTGTCCACGCTTCTTCTTCCTTCTCTTCCACGCTTACCTTGTGGATGGTGTAGTTGTTCCTTGGCGCTTGCACTCCTCCTCGACATTAATGAAGCTCCGATAATACCTATGCATGTGTAACACCTCAGACACACCCGCCGGTGGTCGTTACTCCTGGCGGGATCTAGACTAGCCCCACAGATCAATACTAGTCTTTTCTGCGCACTTTGTCCTCACTCGTTCGCACCCGGGAGCAACTTCCCAGTCGGTCACCCATCCTGAAACTACTCCAAGCTGAGCATGCTTAACTTTGGAGTTCTGTCCGAATGGGCTTTCGGGAAAGAAGGAATTCCTTATTGATATGAGTAGTCTATCATCCCTGACAAGCCAGGCTATCACATACACCCACACTTAGAGGAACCGACGTCCTCGTCGGGCCACAGGAACGTTCCCTCTTGGTACATACGTCTGTGCATCCAGTCCGGTACATGTGCCATGTCGGGTGCCACGATGGGTCACAAACATCATGAACAACATGACCCCGCACCTGTCCGCAAACATCCGTGTAACCGCGAGGGTCGGCTCTGATACCAACTTGTAACACCCCGGACACACCCGCCGGTGGTCGTTACTCCTGGCGGGATCTAGACTGGCCCCACAGATCAATACTAGTCTTTTATGCGCACTTTGTCCTCACTCATGCACACCCGGGAGCAACTTCCCGGTCGCTCACCCATCCTGAAACTACTCCAAGCTGAGCACACTTAACTTTGGAGTTCTGTCCGAATGGGCTTTCGGGAAAGAAGGAATTCCTTATTGATATGCATAGTCTATCATCCCTAATAAGCCAGGCTATCACAGCATTCACGATGGAGGGTCAAGTAGTATACCATCCTCGAAGGGGTCAAGTGAGCACATGTAAAGGAGAGGATTCACCTTTATGTATGTGAAGTATATGTCGGACGTGTCACTTACCGAATGAACTCTTGACATGGTGATGTCCGTAGGATGCTCCACATCAAAAAAAACCCTAGGAGGCCTCCATGCATGGGGCGATCAGAAGAGAACTCCACACACACACTTATACCCCCCCCCCCCCGCACAGAGTAGGAGCAGCCTATGCACTAGCCTGCCTTTCTTCCTCCCCAAAATAGCTCTAGGAGCAAGATTGTACCATCCTCATATAAACCACACTCGGCAGGACTAGGGGTACTATCTCTCCGGAGAGATCCGAACCTGGGTACGTCTTGTGTTTCGCACTCGCGCGTACCGACCTCGCATCTGGAGCCCACCGGTGGCATCTCCCATGTGCCCACCATGACAGTTCGCGCCCACCATGGGGCAGCTTGAGGTTCCGGCCAGACACACGTTCCAGAAGGGACCCTTCATCGACTTCGGCACAATCAGCATGCACGGCCTGGTTCCTACGCGTGGCAAGGCGCTGACCGGTTCCGCCGCTCTATCTGATGCTCCCTTCGTCGCGCTGCACGCCCCTAAAAAGTACCCTAGTGGGGCCCTCGACATCAATGGCTTGCCCATCCCCCTTGGTGACGCCATCTCCGCCGACGTGGCGGATGTCTGCGTCCGGGTAGAGGTGCTCGCCACCGATTCTAGCTCCACTTCATCCAGCTCCATGAAGAAAGCCGCCATCGCCAAGGCCGCGGCGGGGCGCGCCAGCACGGTCGACCCGCTGCGTGCCATGATGCAGAACCTTAGCGTTCCCATCGCCACCGAAATCAACGGCACCAATGCCGCCCAGGTCCGGGCCCAGCTCGAGGAGGAGCGCAAGCGCCTGCTGGATGATGCCACGACTCTTGCTGCTACACAGCACCGGTTGGAGTGCATTCAGCGGGAGCGCGATGCTGCGTATGGCTTCACGCCAACCGCTGCTGAGCCCAGCCGGGTTGCCGAGGTGCCGACCCATGGCGCCGCCATCGGCTGCGCACTTGGAGCGATCCCGCCTGTCTATAACACCCATGTCAAGAACATGCGTGCCGCGGAGGCAGCTGTAGTAGGCCTGGAGAACTTGTAGCAGGATCGCCTTGACTGTCCCGCGGGATCCGTCTCGCGCGGCACTAATGCCCCGAACACAGCATCCTCTCCGCCACCTAGGGAAGCTCATTCCGGCCGAACCCGAACCCGATGCAATCGCGCCCTAACAGCGGGAGATGACTTGGGCAATGAGCCGGCTCTAGAGGACCGGTGCTGGTAAGACCCTCCCCCCCCCCCCCGCAATCCGTCTGGTGCGCCCGTCAGGTTTCTGCAGACCCGGTTCCTTGTGGCCCGGTCACAAGTCGGTTCGGCCCGCGCGCCATCGACGACACCGACGCTCGTGACCGCATCGAGCAGCTCGCCCTCTCCCTAGTGCTCGGGGAGGACAACGCTGTCAATCTGGTTTTTCGGCCCGTGCATCGGGGATGAGCCCTTACACAAAGGGTTCACGCTGCCCCGTGACACCCCCAAGTACAACAGGACCGTCAAGCCGGAGGACTGGCTCATCAACTACACCACCGCCATCGGCATCGTGGGCGGCAATCATCGCCTTGCCATGCGCTACGCCCCGCTCATGCTCCAAGGATTGGCCCGCACGTGGTTGAACAGCCTGCCCGCTTGCAGCATCAATGTGTGGGTTGACTTCGAGATAGCTTTCATGTGCAACTTCACCGACACCTACAAACATCCCAGCTGTCCCAGTCAGCTCGCCATGTATGTGTAGGGGCCGGCCGAAACCGGCTACGAGTACCTCGCATGCTGGACTGAGCTCCAGAACAGCTGCGAGGGGGTCCATGAAGTCCAAGCCATCTAATATTTCGTAGTCTGCTGCCGGAATGGCACCTTGCTCAAGAACAAGCTCCTGCGCTCCAAACCAGCCACCATGGTCATGCTCATGTTCCTCGTGGACAAGTACGCCAATGCCGACTCCGCCAATAAGATCCAAGTTGTGCTGGACGAAGCCGGCAAGGCGATGCCGGCGCCACCCTCCAAGACGACTGGTGAAAATAGCCGCCCGTAGAACAACTAGTAGAACAACAAGTGCAAGGCCGATCAGCAGGCCCCCTGCTATGACAATCGCCTCATCGCGGCCACCGACCAGGAGCCCGCGGCGAGCCGGCAAGTGCCCACTAACTGGCAAGACTACATGGCAACCCGCCATGAGCTTCGAGAAGATGCTCGGCGCCCCTTGCAAGCACCACAACAGCACAAGGCCGTCTATGCACACACTCCGGCAGTATGCCATCACCAAGTGCATCATGAGGGCGACATCCCGCCACCTCCGGCTCCGGCTCCGGGTGTGGGCCGGGGCAACCGCCTCCACCACCATCCCCGCCCCCTGCAAATGGCACAATGCACGACGAGGTCTACCCCAACTAGAACGCAAGCTACGTTGTCTTTACCAGCTTTGGCAACGACAAGCGTAGCAAGCGCCTGCTTCGGTACGAGGTGAACACTGTCATCCCGGTCGTGCCGGAATATATGCACTGCTCAGAGCGCCCAATTAGCTGGACCCTAGAGGACCACCCGGCTGTCATGCCAAACCCGGGTGGGTACGCCCTCGTCCTCGACGCCACCATAGTCGCTGCAAAGCGCACATGCAAGTTCTCGAGAGTACTCATTGGTGGCGGCATGTAGGGCCCAAGATGCGACTTTATCCCAATCACATGATGAATTCAAGATCGGGGCACAATTGCATTTCGAGCGCATAGCAAGGTGGACATCACTACAACATACCATGTACTGAATAGATGGGAATACAAGATAAAGGCTTACACTCGCCACAAGCTACAACATCAATACAATAGTTCATGAATACATAGCAATCATCATATAGAAGAGCAGGATCTGACTACAGATGAAATCAAACAAAAAAGAAGAACGACATCCACCCTACTAATCCCAGGCTCCCCGACACGGAACCTATCCCTTGATCGAAGAAGAAGAAGCAGAAGAACTCCACACAAGCAAGCATCGCACTCACGTATCGCATTACATGTACCTGCAACTGTTGTTGTAGTAATCTGTGAGCCACGAGGACTCAGCAATCCCATTACCATGGGTATCAAGACTAGCAAAGCTTAATGGGTATGGAAAGGTTAAGTGGTGAGGTTGCAGGAAGAGGCTAAGCAATGTATGGTGTCTAACTTACGAGTACAATAGTAAGATGAGAAACTACGCAAACGGTCGCAAACTAGTAATGATCAAGAAGTGATCCTGAACTACTTACGTTCAAACATAACCCAATTGTGTTCTCTTCCTGAACCTCGTTGAAAAGAGACAGTCATGGTTACACACGCGGTTGTTGTATTTTAATTGAGTTTAGTTCATGTCCACTACAACCAGATATTAACAAATTCCCATCTGCCACATAACCGTGTCCACGGCTCTCGAAAGTTTAAACCTGCATGGGTGTACCAACTTAGCCCATGACAAGCTCACGATCTGCAGAGACAATCCTCCACCGCGGAACATCTGAGCAAACTCGGGATCCTAGTGCACAAGACATTTAGACAATGGTAAAACAAAACTAGCAAGACCTCCCGATGCACCGACCTAGCCTGATAGGAGTCGCATGTATCTCGTTCTCAGGGTACACTAGATGGGCAAGACGTCAGGTTGGCTGAGACCCTGGTTGCCCAGGGGGCGCCGGACATCGCCCGGTTTCGACCAACACTCATGAGGAGCATTGGCCCGGGGGGGTTGATTAAGAGACCTCGGGGGCTGGCAGGTCCCTATGCAAGTTTTTAGTTGTCATTGGGCAAATGGTAAAACCAATGTTGGGCCTTGCTGTAAGATTTTTATGCAAAGCGAACTGTCAAGAGGGGCCCATAAACCCTCATCGTGTTAGGGACGCAAGATCAAGGAACATAACACTGGTATGACGGAAACTAAGGCGGCAAGAGTTGAACAAAACACCAGGCAAAAGGCCGAGCCTTCCACCCTTACCAAGTATATATGTGTATTTAGTAAATAAGGGATATTGTGATATCCCAAGATATCCATGATATCCATGTCCCAACATGGAACAACTTGCAACTACACCTGCAACTAGCAACACTATAAGAGGGGCTAAGCAAAGCGGTAACATAGCCAAACAACGGTTTATTGGGATGGTGGAAAAGGTTAGAGGCTATCATGGCAATTTAGGAGGCTTGAAAAATAAGTGGTAGGTAGGGCGACATGGCGATAGCATCGAGACAACTAGCATACCAAAGATAGTAGTGAGATCCAAGGTGACGGTCATCTTGCCTGAAATCCCGCTAGGAAGAAGAACGAGTCCATGATGTAGATGAACCAATGTAGTCGAACAGATCCTCACAATCGCAACGTAACCGGAACTATCGAGAAGAAGCACAACTAGAAAGAAGCAAACAACATGGTAAACCAACAAGCATAAGCTTGTCATGATGCACAATCAAGTATGATGCATGTCCGGTTTAATGAGTCATGGCATGGCAAAGTGCAACAAACAATACTACAAATTAAGTGGAGCTCAATATGCAACGAGTTGCATATTGACGAAACCCCACATACCAAACATTTAGTTCACTCTTGTTTATGTACACAACAATATTAAATGTTCGTTAACTTGGCTAGAGGTGAAACATAAGTAAACTAACTATTTAGGCAAGTTTAAATGAGGCCAAAGCAACGAACAACAATTCCGAAAAATCCACATATGCATATTTTGAATTTGGTACTGTTCTGGCTAAAACCATATGTCAGATTTCGGGTTCCGGCAAAACCCTTGAGGTTCGAACACTGGGGTGCGCATGAAGATCACTCCTCCCTCTAACTCACGCCCTCACCGCAATCTCAAGGCATAGCGCATCGAACTCATAGAACAAAGGGACATAAGATTTATACTGGTTCGGGCCACCGATGTGGTGTAATACCCTACTCTAGTGTGGTGTGGTGGATTGCCTCTTGGGCTGAGGATGGACAGTTACAAGGGAATAACAGCCTCCTCAGGAGGGGTGCTCTTGTGCTTGGTGAGTTTGTGTGTGGCCTTGGTGGAGTGGATCCGGTCCAAGATGAGATCGTCCCTCCCTCCCTCTCTCTACGATGACGGCTAGTCCTATATATAGAGGCTCGGGTCCTCTTCCCATATATGAGGTGGGAAGGGATCCCACAATGGCCAATTTGAAGGGGGACACCTAGTACAAGCTATCCTGACAAAAGATGGTCTTCTCTTGCCAAAGGCTCTGGTGATGACGCCGTCTTGGGCTCCACAGTGACCTCCTTCCTACCGCCATGCTGGTCTTGGTCTTGTTGCACCGATATGGAAACCTTTGCTTGATGCCTCAGGACTCCGCGCCTGCGCTTGCCTCTCTAGGAACAAAGAGGAAATGAGGACACTTCACGCGCTGGCGCCCGCCTAGTGCCCGCCTGGCCTTAGTCGTCATGGCTTGCATCACAGAAACCTCGCGAGGTGCCCTTGCCTTGATCTCTCTGCCCCTCGCGAGCCATCTTGGTGAGGCCGCCCCCGAGGAGGTCTTGCGCCGTCCGCCTCGCGAGGCTTGGCCCCTCGCGAGGGTCTTGAGTGTTTGCTGGCAAAGATGGGCCGTACAGGGCCGCTGTTGGAGGCACGTTGTGGGCCGCAGGCAGGCAAGTCTGGTGACCCCCGTGACCAGGACGCCGACAGTAGCTCCTGGGCCCAAGGCGCGCTCGGACTTGGCTTCGGGGCGAAGCCAAAGGGCAAGTACGTGGCGCCGCGGGCCCCAATAGCATGTGTCCTTGTTGGACGCGTGGCGGTCGATTGGACATGGGCGTCTCCGCTTCCCCCACGTAGCCTTGATATCCGCAAGGCTAGGCGGCCACCGTGACTTACACAGTTATCCCCCACTCCCGGTGACGCGCCCCTCCAACTCTCCTACCTTTTAGAAACAATAACCTCCTGTTTCAATCTGTCCCGAGCTCAGCCCTCCTTGTTGACATGGCGCCCCGTCGAATGGAGAAGGAAAGGAAGAAGTCTCAGTCTTCACCCGGGACACCCCCAGCCACTGAACCCGCTGTTGGCCGGTCACTGGTGCTCAGCCAGGATGCCATGGACAAGGTTCGCCCTACACTCGCCGCTGACTCCAACGAATGGAGGAGGATGGCGGCCTGGCCCGCATCTCGCGCCTCCGTTGACAAGACAGCCACCGAGGTTCCATTCTTCATCGATGCCTTCTGGGCTGGCATGGTTCCTCCTTTCTCTGCCTTCTTCAATGTCGTGCTCTCCCACTATCAGATCCATATGTTCCACCTGGATCCCCAATTAGTCTCCCTTCTTGCCGTCTTTGATTTCGTCTGTGAGGCATGGTGGGCATTCCCCCTTCTGTGGCCCTACTGCGCCATTTCTTCTCGCTGCACCTGACCGATCCTCGACAATGCTTGGGATGCTTGAGCTTCCAGGACGAGGCCGCGACGGCAGGCTCGGGGATTGACTTTGAGCTCCCACCAGCTGCGAGCGGGTTTCGGACACGGTGGGTGTTCGTAGACGTTGGTGTGCTCAGCCCCCTGCTCTCGCCCCCTTTGGCACTCGCTGTTCCCAGCTCTGGCTGGGGCCATGAGAAGCTCGCGGACCCCCGCCTTGCCTTCATATGGCTCTGTTTGAAGAGGCTGAAAGATCTCGCCATTATTGCGCCCATGGTGATGAAGGAGTTCCTCCGACGCCGCGTCACCCCCTGCAGCGCCATTCCCGTCCGATGTGGGCCCTGTCGGGCGGCCAGGATCGCATGAGGCTTCAGGAAGTGGGGATTCCGCTCGAGTCTTGAAGAATGGTGCTCGAGGTCTTGACGGGCGACCCCTTGCCAACTGACATGCCGCAGGAGGGCTGTCTTCTGTACTGCTACTCGAACAAGGTGGAGTTCACGGGGTAGATGCCCCCCTTCGATGAATGGGGGCTGCGTCCAGTTGTCCTTGAAGGGCCCCACAAGAACCCCGTCTCCGTGGTTCCCCTCCCTGCCACCAGCGCCGAGCTTACCCCAAGAGTGGATGCAGGGGGCGAGCTCTGTTGGAGGCCAGAGGCGTGGGCGCTAAGGCATCGGCACCACTCGAGGCTCCCGAGGTGCCATCCCCGGGAGCCTGTGACTCTTGCCTTGGGGCGACAGCTAAGGGGGCGACGCAATCCGCTGCTCTTGAGGCCGAAGCTTCCGAGGTCTCAGCGGGCCATCATGAGGCGGTGCCCGAGGGCTCTCCTCAGCCCAGCACTCCCGACGTCGTCTCTTCCGGAGCCTCACCAACCGTGCCCCGCACTGGTTGCCACGTCCAATGCTTTGGCCGGCTCCGTGTGGACTTCGATGCGCTTCGCAAGAGGAAAGGGTGCCCAAGCTACAACAGTGATGCCTTCGGGCCGTTGAAGCAGAGCAAGTATATCGCCATAGACGAGTGAGTACCTTATCTTTGTGATTTCTCGAGTGCTGCTGCCCCTCCTGATAGTGGCTCCTCAGGGTCCCTTCTGCTAAGTCCACGAAGTCCCGAGGAAGCAACCTCCTCCTTCCTCAAATCCCCTGCTGGCCTTGAGTGCCCCCAGCCAGCATACCGCACCCGGCGCGAGGTCAACTGGAGAGGCAAACATCCTAGCTTGGCGCTTGAGCCCGCACCATCATTGTCTCTCCATTGTGGCCTCGCCTGGGGCGCGGAAAGTGTGACAACGGCTCCTCCTCTAGTTATGGCCGGCGGCTGGATGACTTCGATCCTGGCTTCTTCTTCGAGCAGCGGGCCTCAAGCCATCCGGGCCCCAGCTGAAGCCCGATCGGTGACCCGGGAGGCGCCAGCCCCCAGCCCCCTGCCGAAGGGGGGTGAGCCACTTTGGATCCCGTCGGCCACCCCCACTGTGGGGGACGGACCCTGTTGCGCACTTAAGCTTGCGCACGAGTAGAGTGTCGTCCGCTATGAGATCTTTTAGGAGGCAATGGGCGCGACGAGCCGACTTAGTGGAGAACTCGCGGACGTCAACGCTCGCCTTGAAGCGGAAGGCCTCCGGCTGGTGGAGAAGTGGCATCGCCTAAAGGTGGCTATCAACCTCTGGCGCCTCCAGCACGAGCATGCCGATGCGAAGGCCGAGGCATCCCTGGCAACCTCGCGAGAAGCCACTGCCCGGGCCTTGGAGGAGGCCAGGGAGGCGGACAATCGCCGCGCGGCCGCAGAGGAGCGCAGGCGGGACCTCCAGGCCTTGAACGCCTCCCTGGAGCAGCAGGTGGAGGCGCGCAGAGTTGCCCTTGTGTCGATGAAGGGCACCCCATCCGACAAGGAGGAGATCTTGAGGCGCGAGGAAGCACTATTGTTGGAGGACACGGAGCGCCGCCTTGAGCTTGAGCGGTTAGAGACGAGGGAGCGGAAAGTCGCCCAAGTAGAGGATGTTGTCGGCGCATGCGAGGCCAGGGCCCAGGAGGAGGTCGACCGCATGGTGGCCGAGGCTCACGCGGATCTTGCCGGCAGGTACAACCTGAAGCTAAAGCTCGTGGAAGCCGAAGGTGTGGCCATGACCGCTGCCCTCAGGTCAGGGCCGGCTAAGGCAGAACATCGCGAGAAAGCCACCGCTGCTGCCCTGATCTCGGTGTAGGCCGAGCTGGCCACCGCCCGTGCCGAGATGCTCTCTCTTCAACAACGAGTTGTCAGCGCCGAGTCCTTCGCGCAGCAAGGCAGGGAGGAGGCACTTCGACGGCAGACGCTGCTGCGCGAGCATGCTCCCATGCTTCGGGACCTCAGGACAAAGGCCAACCGGGCGCTTGGTACCATCTGCGATGAGCCCGCCCCTCATCCCCATGCTGAGGATTACGCCAGCCATCTTCGCTTCTTCACTGATGTTGTGACACGCTGGAGAGCCGTGCTGAGAGGGCTTGCGAGCTTGTGGACGAAAAGAGCCGAGGCCTTCTCGGGCGCGTATTCTCCCGCGTCTTCAGTCATCTCCTGAACACTAATCCTAACTTTGATTTTGCCGCCACCATTGCCCAGTGCCCGCGGTCGTCCGAGGCAACCTCGCGCACTGGGTGGATGACAATGTGGACGCTCTGGTTAGGGCCTTTGCTTCTGATGACAACGTGGTGGTGGTCGCGGTGGGTGAGGGCGATGTGGTTGATGGCGGCGTGGCTGATGGCGGTGTGGCTGATGGCCGTGGAGACAGCGACAGCGATGGCACCAACAGCCTGTCCGGGAGTGATTCGGGGGACGAGGTGAGCGATATGGCCGGCTGAGCCCTCGCTCCTATATTTTGAACCTGCACGCAAAATCTTGGGTATGGTGTAACACCCCGAATATGATTTACCCAATATGTAATCCAACTCTTGCCGTTTCCGGCCTTAAGTTATATTATTTTCTCGGGTTCGGGTCTTTGTCTCCGTGTGTTGTTATCGTTGTCATGCATCTCATATCATGTCATCATGTGCATTGCATTTGCATACGTGTTCATCTCATGCATTCGAGCATTTTCCCCGTTGTCCGTTTTGCATTCCGGCGCTTCGTTCTCCTCCGGTGGTCATTTCTACCTTTATTTCGTGTGTGGGGATTAAACATTTGCGGATTGGACCGAGACTTGCCAAGCAGCCTTGGTTTACTACCGGTAGACCGCCTGTCAAGTTTCGTATCATTTGGACTTCGTTTGATACTCCAACGGTTAACCGAGGGACCGAAAAGGCCTCGTGTGTGTTGCAGCCCAACACCCCTCCAAGTTGGCCCAAAACCCACTAAAACCCTCTCCATCATCTAGAGCGTTCGATCAAGATCGCGTGGCCGAAAACCGCACCTCATTTGGACTCTCCTACCTCCCTCTACCTCTTTATAAAGACCCCCTCCTCCAAATTCGCGGATCCCCTCTCCCAAACCCTAAAAATCGGATATCCGCCGCCGCCGGACACGTCCGGACGAGTCGGACGCGTCCGGATCCACCACCGCCGCCACGTGGCACCTCCCCAATCGCCCGCGAGCGCCCCACATCGCCGGCCCGTGAAGCCCGCTGCGGGCCCTTTCCGGCCCGCGCTCGGCCGCCGCCTCCCCGCACCCATCTTCCCCGACACCGACGAGCGCCGCCTCCGCCGCCCAGCTCGCCGGCCGCCGCGCCCGCCATTGCCGCCCGCCGTACTGCACCTCGCCGCCCCTGCCGTGGGAGCCCGCCGCCGAGGAGCGCCGCGCCCGCGCCACCCGATCTTCCTCTCTGCCGCCCGAAGCCCGCCGGCGCCGCCCCCGCTCTTCTCCGGCACGGGTCCGCCGCCGCCTGCCTCCTCGATTCCGGCCGTCGATCCTCGGGAGTCGTGCCACAGCTACAGTACACGCGGGCTAGATCTGGATCCGGTTTCGTCTGGGTTGACTTTCTTTGCCCGAAACCATAATAATTTGCTATGTTCATCATGTCGTATCTCCTCATCCGTAGCTCCGTTTTGGGCATATAGCATATGAAAATGTTCGCCTCAGAGAGCACATAATTTCATTCCATTGCATCATTTTCATTTGAGTTTATGTTGATGCCCGAAATGCTGTTAGAAGAGTGCTACTTGAGATATTTGTCAGATCTGCTCCTCCATTTAGATATTTGTCATTTTTGCCATGATTATAGTGTGCATGATATGCCCATGAGCTCTACATATGTTTTGTTAAGGGTTTTTCCATCTTTCCAGAGGTGCAACCCATGGTATTTTTGTGATGTGTGGTGACTAGCACAAGCTTGCAAAGTGGTGCATTTGTTAATGCTGATTTCAGGGACTTAGCATTTCCACCAAGTCCTTGGACTGTTTATCTGATATGGCCATATGTTCATGTTGTTTCCTAGTGATCCGTGCCTCTTTTGAGGATGATCAGTAAGGATGTTTTGTTAATATTATAGTTCTCTATCCATCCATGTCTTTTTTTGCAATTATGGAGCACCCTAACTTGAGTCAATCGAGCTCTACTTTTGCTATTTCGTGAATCTGGGCAGATTGTCTACTTGTTAGCGATTTTGCCGATGATGTTGTAGTTGATCCGTGCATGCTATGCTATTGTTCTTGCCATGTATAGCTTGCATTTTGTGTATTATTGATGGGTGTATGCTTAGTTTGTCATGACTTGCTCTGTGGTGAGTGCATCGAGCTCATAAACATGCCTACTTGATATCTGTTTCAGCATGCTTCAGTTTTCACCAAGTCTGAGAACTGATTATGTTTTTGCCATGTTCACATTCTTGCAAATGTATTTTCTGATCCCTTTTGGCTCAAGGTCACTAAGGGACTTTTGTTAAGCTCTTTGAGTAGCTCTATGCCATTCTTTACTTTGCCATGTTCAGGTCCTGTAGCATATAGTTTTTCTGCTCCGAAGAGTGCTATCTGATATGAAATTCCAGACAAGTGTTAATTTCACTAAGTCTGAGATCTGTTTACCATATGCATTTTTGCCATGCTTGTTTGAACCTGTTAATGGATGAATTGGCCATATCTCAGTGCTAGACTTTTGTTAAGCATCATGAATGCATACCTGCGATGTATTTTTATGCCATGTTTGAGTGCTGTACCATATTCATCTTGTTGCATTTAGATGGCTACTTGCTGTAAATCGCAGAACGTGGTCATATTTGAATTGCTTGCCATTTCCAAACCGTAGCTCCGATTCCGGCGTTCTTTATATCGTTTTCAAGCGATTTCATCTCATCTTTCCAGTGGAACACTTGGATTTCCATGTTAAGGCCAGGTTCATGCATTCCTTGTCACATCTTGCATATGCATCACATATTGCATCCCGCATAGCATACCATGTTTGCATCATATAGTTTGAGCTTTGCACGTGGTTGATTGTGTCCTTGTTGCTTGTTTGTCTTGTTTGGGTAGAGCCAGGAGATGAGTTCGCTAACGAGGAGCCCGTTGAGTTTGCTTTCGAGGATCCAGTCAACTCTGACAACTTTGCAGGCAAGATGATCATACCCTCGAAATCATTACTATCTTTGCTTTGCTAGATGCTCGCTCTTTTACTATGCCAATACTACGATGCCTACCACTTGCTTTCAAGCCTCCCAAATTGCCATGTCAAACCTCTAACCCACCATGTCCTAGCAAACCGTTATTTGGCTATGTTACCGCTTTGCTCAGCCCCTCTTATAGCGTTGCTAGTTGCAGGTGAAGATTGGAGCCCGTTCCTTGTTGGAACATTATTTACTTGTTGGGATATCATTATATTGCCATGTTATCTTAATGCATCTATATACTTGGTAAAGGGTGGAAGGCTCGGCCTCTCGCCTAGTGTTTTGTTCCACTCTTGCCGCCCTAGTTTCCGTCATATCGGTGTTATGTTCCCGGATTTTTGCGTTCCTTACGCGGTTGGGTTATAATGGGCACCCCTTGATAGCTCACCTTGTTTAAAGCTTTTCCAGCAATGCCCAACCTTTGTTTTACCATTTGCCACCTAGCCTCTTTTTCCCTTGGGTTTCCGGAGCCCGAGGGTCATCTTATTTTAAACCCCCCGGGGCCAGTGCTCCTCTGAGTGTTGGTCCACCTGTCAGCTGCCGGTGGCCACCAGGGGCAACTCTGGGCTGGCCTACCCGTACCTAGGACAATCTGAGTGTGCCCTGAGAAAGAGATATGTGCAGCTCCTATCGGGATTTGTTGGCACATTCGGGCGGTGTTGCTGGATTTGTTTTAACCTGTTGAAGTGTCTTGAAGAACTGAGGTACCAAGTCTGATCGGAACGTCTCGGGAGGAGGTCTATTCCTTCGTTAATCGTGAGAGCTTGTCATGGGCTAAGTTGGGACTCCCCTGCAGGGATTTGAACTTTTGAAAGCCGTGCCCGCGGTTATGGGCAGATGGGAATTTGTTAATGTCCGGTTGTAGATAACTTGAACCCTAACTTATTTAAAATGAATCAACTGAGTGTGTTACCGTGATGGTCTCTTCTCGGCGGAGTCCGGGAAGTGAACACGGTGTTGGAGTAATGCTTGCGTAGGTTGCTCTCTAGTTTCTCGCTTGCGCTTTGCCTCCTCTTCTCGCTCTATTTTGCGAACAGTTTAGCCACCATATATGCTAGTCGCTTGCTGCAGCTCCACATATTTTACCTTGCCTTACCTATAAGCTTAAATAGTCTTGATCGCGAGGGTGCGAGATTGCTGAGTCCCTGTGGCTCATAGATTACTTCCAAACCAGATGCAGGGCCTGATGATTCCGCTCCAGGTGACGCGCTTGAGCTCAAGTGGGAGTTCGACGAGGACTCTCAGCGATACTATGTGTCTTTCCCTGATGATCAGTAGTGGTGCCCAGTTGGGGTGATCGGGACCGTGTCGCATGTTGGGTTATCTTTTATTTTGGCGCCGTAGTGGGGCCATGAGTGTTTGAATGATGTAATGTTATTTATGTACTTGATTGACGTGGCGAGTGTAAGCCAACTATGTTATCTCCCCTTTATTATTTATATTACATGGGATGTTGTGAAGATTGCCTAACTTGCGACATTTCTTTCAATGCGGTTATGTCTCTATGTCATGCCTCGACACGTGGGAGCTATAGCCGCATCGAGGGCATTACAAATTGGTATCAGAGCCTTCCCCAACCTTAGGAGCCCCATTGCTTGATCGTTATTAGTGGTCGAGTTGTGTCTAGAAAAATGTTTTGAGTCATTTAGGAATTATATATCGGAGAGTTTAGGAATTATTTTTACTTCCCAGTCTCCTCATCGCTCTGGTAAGGCATCCTGACGTAGAGTTTTGACTCTTCTCTTCTCAAATTTCACTAAATTTTTTTTAGGATCACGCAGGTATCTTGGAATCGTTCCGATGGTTTTGTGACGAGAACATTGTCTTGGTGCCTCCTGTCAGGGGTTTTGTGGAAGTGTCCCGGGGAGTTGAGCTCTGAGGTGTTGTTGTCATAATTTTATCGTTGCAGTTCTGGAATACCTGAGTTTAGTACGCCGACATCGAAAATCTCTTTTATGCAGTTCCTTGGTGAGATAACCTCGATGCCACCCAGTACTAGGGCGGGAGTTCGGGAGTATCGCCATAACTTGTATAACGGATGCTTTTCGAAGGTTGAGGTAGATGGTTTCCGAAGTTTTTCTCGGTTATGTGTTGAAGGATGGATATAGCTGGATGTAGGATTTGCTAGATTTGGGTGAGATATTATGCTTCCCCTGTATCCCCAACACCTGATTGCATAACCGGAAAGGTTCGGGAGTTTCATAGGTGGGAATTCTTGTAGCTCTAGTTTCTTCTTCCACGGATATTGGTTTGAGATTGGGATTTCTTACCGATTATTCGTTCTTGATCCGTACCTTGTTGATTTATTCCTCTACCTAATTCTAAGTGGCTTCTCAATTTATGGATATGTGACCATTTCAAGAGGAATGCATTCGTTCATTTTGTTCGGATGTGAAGACTATATGTTGCAATTTTTATTCCGTTGGATTCAGCTTCAATATTTGTCTACCAATGTGCTAATGGATGTCAACCTCTTCAGGATGGCTCCTCCAACGCGCACGACTCCGAATCCTGATCCGCCACCACCTCCACCTGCTCCGGAGGCATGGCAAGCTGTGATGGCCGCAACCAATGCAAACACGCAGTTGTGCATGCAAATTCTTCAAGAGCGCAATCAAGAGAATCAAGGCAACCAAGGGAACCAAGGCAACAATCAGAATCACTTTGCTACACTCAACCAGTTCCTTGCTAATGGGCCAAAAACTTTCCGCAATTGTGTTGAGGCAACTGATGCTGACGATTGGCTCGTGGATCTGTGCAAGCATTTTGAGTGCAGTAACGTCAGGCCTGAGGACTTCGTCAAGTTCGCTTCCTTCCAACTCAAAGATCAAGTTGCAGAATGGTTCCAGCAGTACAAGGATTCCAGAGGTGGACTTGTTATTACCTGGGATGAATTCCGTCAAGATTTCAGAGCTCACCATATCCCTCAGAGCATGGTTGAAAGCAAGCATGAGGAATTCCGCAACCTGAAGCAAGGCTCTTTGTCTGCCTATGACTACAACAAGTTGTTTCAGAAGCTCGCCCGCTTTGCCAAGCAGGACGTCCCTGATGAGAAGAGCATGATATACCAGTTCAGGGGTGGTCTCAGAGAAGAAATTCAGCTAGCTCTTGTTCTCTTTGAGCCCTTGAGGTACGATGAGTTCTACAACATGGCATTGAAGCAAGAGGCCGCTCAACTGAGGTGTGATGCTTCCAAGAAGCGAGTCAGAGATGCTACTCCTTCTTCCTCTACTCAAGTGGCCAAGCAGCACAAGTATTGGCTTCCTCCTCCTCCGTTCCGTCAGCCGTATCAGCAGAAGAGCAAAGGTGGCAGTGGTTCTTCCCACCCACCCAACCCTGGCTTTCAGAACAATACTTCGTCTCAAGCTCCAAGATCGAGTGCTCCGTACCACTGCCCGCTTTCAGAGGTCACGTGCAACAAGTGCCAAAAGAAGGGTCACTATGCCAACAAATGCTTCAATCAGAGGCGTCTCCCTCCTCCTCCTCCTGTCAGATCGGCAAGTACAGCTGTGGTCAAGCATAACCCCAAGCACGCCAAGGTCAACTTGATGAATGCAGCTCAGGCAGAGGACTCGTCAGATGTCCTCATGGGTAACCTTCCTGTTAACGATATTCTTGCA
This sequence comes from Triticum urartu, assembly GCF_056163025.1. Taxonomy (NCBI): domain Eukaryota; kingdom Viridiplantae; phylum Streptophyta; class Magnoliopsida; order Poales; family Poaceae; genus Triticum; species Triticum urartu. The sequence goes on from NC_141876.1 coordinate 302,866,773, forward strand.
AGAGTTCTTTTTGACACTGGTGCATCGCATTGTTTCATGTCGAGACGTTTTGCATCTAAGCATGATTTTTTTACTCAAGTGTTGTCGAAACCGTTGGCTATTGTCTCTCCGGCCCGTCAAATGACATCTCGTGTATGCGTACCGGATGTTACAATCACTTTGGGTGACTATAAGTTCTTGGCCTCTCGAAATGTTCTTGGTGACTCGGATATTGATCTTATTCTCGGAATGGATTGGCTTTCTAAGCACAAGGCTCAGCTTGATTGTGCAGCCAGGCAGATTCAATTGACTCATTCGTCTGAGGATGTAATTGTCTTTGCCGCTCGTGATGATACCATCTGTCTATTTTCTCTCAATGAGAAGGGTGATCTGGATGCTATCTCGCAAATTCCAGTTGTTTGCGAATATCAAGACGTCTTTCCAGAAGAGCTTCCAGGAATGCCTCCGCATCGGCCAGTTGAATTCGTCATCGATCTTGAGCCTGGCACGAAACCAGTGTGCAAGCATCCTTACAAGCTCGGACTTGAAGAGTTGAAGGAGCTGAAGTAGAAACTCGATATTCAAGAGAGAATGGGTCTCATCCGGCCTAGTTCTTCTCTGTGGGGTTGTGGTGTTCTTTTTGTGAAGAAGAAGGATGGAACGAACCGACTTTTTGTTGATTACCGTCCATTGAACAAGAAGACTATCAAGAACAAATACCCACTTCCCAACATCAACGAGCTGTTCGAACAACTCAAAGGTGCCCAAGTATTCTCCAAGCTTGATCTCTGTATGGGTTATCATCAGATTCGAATCCGTGAGCAAGATATTCCCAAGACGGCTTTCAGGACAAGCTATGGTTCATATGAATACACTGTCATGTCTTTTGGCCTCGTCAACGCTCCTCCGACTTTCTCTTGCATGATGAACTTCATCTTCAACGCCTACACCAATGACTTCGTTTTGGTCTATCTCGACGACATTCTGGTTTTCTCGAAGAACAAGGAAGATCATGCCAAGCACTTGCGTTTGGTGCTTGATAAGCTGATGGAACACCAGTTCTACGCCAAGTTCTCCAAGTGCGAATTTTGGCTCGCTGAGGTTCTTTATCTTGGTCATATCATCTCTGCCAAGGGCATTGCGGTGAATCCTGAGAAGGTGTCTGAATTGGGAACCTCCTCAGAACGTGAAGCAACTCCGTAGCTTCCTCGGTCTCGCAAGCTACTATCGAAGATTCGTTGAAAACTTTTCTAAGATCGCGAAGCCTCTCTCAAATCTTCTCCAGAAGCATGTCAAGTACGTTTGGTCTCCGGAGTGTGACATTGCTTTCAACACTTTGAAAGATAAATTGATCACTGCTCCAGTTCTGACTCCGCCTGATGAATACAAGCCGTACGAGGTCTTTTGTGATGCCTCTCTCCAAGGTCTTGGTGCAGTGTTGATGCAAGAGAAGAAAGTTGTTGCTTATACCTCTCGCCAGTTGAAGCCCAATGAGAAGAACTACCCCACTCATGATCTCGAGCTGGCGGCAGTTGTGCATGCTCTTTTGACTTGGAGACATCTCCTATTGGGAAGAAAAGTGGACATTTTCACTGACCACAAGAGTCTCAAGTACATCTTCACTCAGCCTAATCTCAACCTCAGGCAGACTCGATGGGTCGAAACGATTCAAGAGTATAATCCGAGTATCGAGTATACTCCAGGCAAGGCCAATGTGATTGCTGATGCATTGAGCAGGAAGGCTTATTGTAACAGTCTGATTCTCAAGCCTTATCAACCCGAGCTTTGTGAAGCTTTCCGCAAACTTAATCTGCAAGTTGTTCCTCAAGGTTTCCTCGCCAACCTTCAAGTCTCTCCTACCTTGGAAGACCAGATTCGCCAAGCCCAGCTTCTTGGTGCTATGGTGAAAAAGGTGAAGATTGGGATTGCCAAGAGTCAACCCAAGTACAAGTGCTACCGCCTTGCTGACAAGGATACTCTCTTCTTCAAGGATCGTATTGTTGTGCCCAAAGGTGACCTTCGTAAAGTGATCATGAACGAGGCTCACAATTCTCTCCTCTCCATCCACCCTGGGAGCACGAAGATGTATCAGGACCTCAAGCAGGCTTATTGGTGGACTCGAATGAAGCGCGAGATCGCTCAGTTCGTGAATGAGTGTGATGTCTGCAGAAGAGTGAAGGCAGAACACCAAAGACCAGCGGGTCTCCTTCAACCTCTTGCCATTCCAGAATGGAAGTTTGACCACATTGAGATGGACTTCGTGACTGGGTTTCCAAAGTCCAAGCGTGGCAATGATGCTATATTCGTTGTCATCGACAAACTCACTAAAGTGGCTCACTTTCTGCCTCTTAAAGAGTCAATCACTGCAGCTCAATTGGCGGAACTCTATACCTCTCGCATTGTCTCTCTGCACGGTATTCCACAAGTGATCTCTTCAGACCGTGGCAGCATCTTTACCTCCAAGTTTTGGGATTCTTTTCAGAAGGCCATGGGCACCAACATCCGTTTCAGCACAGCTTTCCATCCTCAAACTAGCGGTCAAGTCGAGCGTGTCAACCAGATTCTTGAAGATATGCTCAGGGCTTGTGTGATCTCCTTCGGCATGAAGTTTGAGGATTGTCTTCCTTATGCTGAATTATCCTACAACAACAGTTTTCAAGCAAGTTCGGGCAAGGCCCCATTTGAAATTCTGTATGGCAGGAAGTGCCGTACCCCTCTCAACTGGTCCGAAACCGGTGAACGTCAGCTTCTCAGAAATGACTTAATCACAGAGGAAGAGGAAATGTGCAAAGTCATTCGAGATAACTTCAAAGCAGCCCAATCCCGTCAGAAGAGCTACTATGATAGTAAGCACCGTGATTTGGCTTTCGAGATCGGAGATCATGTTTACCTTCGCGTCTCTCCTATGAAAGGTACTCGTCGCTTCGGTATCAAAGGGAAGCTTGCCCCCAGATACGTGGGACCTTTCAAGATTGTCAGCAAGAGAGGCGACCTCGCCTATCAACTCGAGCTTCCTTCAAACTTTGCAAATGTTCATGACGTGTTCCATGTCTCTCAGCTCCGAAAGTGCTTCAAGACTCCTGACCGCACCGTCAACTTCGAGGACATTGAGCTCCAAGAAGATCTCTCATATCGTGAGCACCCCGTTGCTATTCTTGAAGAGACTAAATGCAAGACCCGTAACAAGTCAATCAAATTCCTCAAAGTCAAGTCGTCACACCATTCCGACCGTGAAGCTACCTGGGAACGCGACGATCACCTCCGTTCTGAGTACCCGGCGTTCTTTCAGTCCTAGATCTCAGGACGAGATCCTTTCGTAGTGGTGGAGTGTTGTAACACCCCGAATATGATTTACCCAATATGTAATCCAACTCTTGTCGTTTCCGGCCTTATGTTATTTTATTTTCTCGGGTTCGGGTCTTTGTCTCCGTGTGTCTTTATCGTTGTCATGCATCTCATATCATGTCATCATGTGCATTGCATTTGCATACATGTTCATCTCATGCATTCGAGCATTTTTCCCGTTGTCCGTTTTGCATTCCGGTGCTTCGTTCTCCTCTGGTGGTCATTTCTACCTTTCTTTAATGTGTGGGGATTAAACATTTCCGGATTGGACCGAGACTTGCCAAACGGCCTTGGTTTACTACCGGTAGACCGCCTGTCAAGTTTCATATCATTTGGACTTCGTTTGATACTCCAACGGTTAACCGAGGGACCGAAAAGGCCTCGTGTGTGTTGCAGCCCAACACCCCTCCAAGTTGCCCAAAATCCACCAAAACTCTCTCCATCATCTAGAGCGTTCAATCACAATCGCGTGGCCGAAAACCGCACCTCATTTGGACTCTCCTAGCTCCCTCTACCTCTTTATAAAGACCCCCTCCTCCAAATTCGCGGATCCCCTCTCGCAAACCCTAAAAATTGGATCTCCGCCGCCGCCGGACACGTCCGGACGAGTCGGACGTGTCCGGATCCGCCACCGCCGCCATGTGGCACCTCCCCACTCGCCAGCGAGCGCCCCACATCGCCGGCCCGTGAAGCCCGTGCTCGGCCGCCGCCGCCCCGTAGGAGACCGCGCCTCCCCGCGCGCATCTTCCCCGACGCCGACGAGCCACCGCCTCCGCCGCCCAGCTCGCCGGCCGCCGCGCCCGCCATTGCCGCCCGCCGTACTGCCCGACCTTCCTCTCCGCCGCCCAAAGCCCGCCGGCGCCGCCCCCGCTCTTCTCCGGCACGGGTCCGCCGCCGCCTGCCTCCTTGATTCTGGCCGATGATCCTCAGGAGTCGCGCCACTACTACAGTACACGCGGGCTAGATCTGGATCCGGTTTCGTCTCGGTTGACTTCCTTTGCCCGAAACCCTAATAATTTGCTATGTTCATCATGTCGTATCTCCTCATCCGTAGCTCCGTTTTGGGCATATAGCATATCAAAATGTTCGCCTCAGAGAGCACATAATTTCATTCCACTGCATCATTTTCATTTGAGTTCATCTTGATGCCCGAAATTCTGTTAGAAGAGTGCTACTTGAGATATTTGTCAGATCTGCTGCTCCATTTAGATATTTGTCATTTTTGCCATGATTATAGTGTGCATGATATGCCCATGAGCTCTACATATGTTTTGTTAAGGGTTTTTCCATCTTTCCAGAGGTGCAAACCATGTATTTTTGTGATGTGTGTGGTGACTAGCACAAGCTTGCAAAGTGGTGCATTTGTTAATGCTGATTTCAGGGACTTAGCATTTCCACTAATTCCTTGGACTGTTTATCTCATATGGCCATATGTTCATATTGTTTCCTAGTGATCCGTGCCTCTTTTGAGGATGATCAGTAAGGATGTTTTGTTAATATTGTAGTGCTCTATCCATCCATGTCTTTGTTTGCAATTATGGAGCACCCTAGCTTGAGTCAATCGAGCTCTACTTTTGCTATTTCGTGAAACTGGGCAGATTGTCTACTTGTTAGCGATTTTGCCGATGATGTTCTAGTTGATCCGTGCATGCTATGCTATTGTTCTTGCCATGTCTAGCTTGAATTTTGTGTATTCTTGATGGGTGTATGCTTAGTTTGTCATGACTTACTCTGTGGTGAGTGCATCAAGCTCGTAAACATGCCTACTTGATATCTGTTTCAGCATGCTCCAGTTTTCACTTAAGTCTGAGAACTGATTATTTTTTTGCCATGTTCACATGCTTGTAAATGTATTTTCTGATCCATTTTGGCTCAAAGTCACTAAGGGACTTTTGTTAAGCTCTTTGAGTAGCTCCATGCCATGCTTTACTTTTCCATGTTTAGGTCCTGTAGCATATAGTTTTGCTGCTCCGAAGAGTGCTATCTGATCTGAAATTCCAAACAAGTGTTAATTTCACTAAGTCTGAGATCTGTTTACCATATGCATTTTTGCCATGCTTGTTTGAACCTGTTAATGGATGAATTGGCCGTAGCTCAGTGCTAGACTTTTGTTAAGAATCATGAATGCGTCCCTGCCATGTATTTTTATGCCATGTTTGAGTGCTGTAGTGTGTTCATCTTGTTGCATTTAGATGGCTACTTGCTGTAAATCGCAGAACGTGGTCATATTTGAATTGCTTGCCATTTCCAAACCGTAGCTCCGATTCCGGCGTTGTTTATATCGTTTTCAAGCGATCTCATATCATCTTTGCATTGGCACACCTATATTTCCAAGTTGAGGCCAGGTTAATGCATTCATTGTCACATCTTGCATATGCATCACATATTGCATCCCGCATAGCATACCATGTTTGCATCATATTGTTTGAGCTTTGCACGTGGTTGATTGTGTCCTTGTTGCTTGTTTGTCTTGTTTGGGTAGAGCCAGGAGACGAGTTCGCTAACGAGGAGCCTGTTGAGTTTGCTTTCAAGGATCCAGTCAACTCTAACAACTTTGCAGGCAAGATGATCATACCCTCGAAATCACTACTATCTTTGCTTTGCTAGATGCTCGCTCTTTTGCTATGCCAATGCTACGATGCCTACCACTTGCTTTCAAGCCTCCCAAATTGCCATGTCAAACCTCTAACCCACCATGTCCTAGCAAACCATTGTTTGGCTATTTTACCGCTTTACTCAGCCCCTCTTATAGCGTTGCTAGTTGCAGGTGAAGATTGGAGCCCGTTCCTTATTGGAACATTATTTACTTGTTGGGATATCATTATATTGCCATGGTATCTTAATGCATTTATATACTTGGTAAAGGGTGGAAGGCTCGGCCTCTCGCCTAGTGTTTTGTTCCTCTCTTGCCGCCCTAGTTTCCGTCATATCGGTGTTATGTTCCCGGATTTTTGCGTTCCTTACGCGGTTGGGTTATAATCGGACCCCCTTGATAGTTCGCCTTGTTTAAAGCTTTTCCAGCAATACCCAACCTTGGTTTTACCATTTGCCACCTAGACTCTTTTTCCCTTGGGTTTCCGGAGCCCGAGGGTCATCTTATTTTAAACCCCCCCCCCCCCCGGGCCAGTGCTCCTCTGAGTGTTGGTCCACCTGTCAGCTGCCGGTGGCCACCAGTGGCAACTCTGGGCTGGCCTACCCATACCTAGGACAATCTGAGTGTGCCCTGAGAAAGAGATATGTGCAGCCCCTATCGGGATTTGTCGGCACATTCGGGCGGTGTTGCTGGATTTGTTTTAACCTGTCGAAGTGTCTTGAAGAACCGAGGTACCGAGTCTGATCGGAACGTCTCGGGAGGAGGTCTATTCCTTCGTTGACCGTGAGAGCTTGTCATGGGCTAAGTTGGTACTCCCCTGCAGGGATTTGAACTTTCGAAAGCCGTGCCCGCGGTTATGGGCAGATGGGAATTTGTTAATGTCCGGTTGTAGATAACTTGAACCCTTACTTATTTAAAATGAATCAACTGAGTGTGTTACTGTGATGGTCTCTTCTCGGCGGAGTCCGGGAAGTGAACACGGTGTTGGAGTAATGCTTGCGCAGGTTGCTCTCTAGTTTCTCGCTCGCGCTTTGCCTCCTCTTCTCGCTCTCTTTTGCGAACAGTTTAGCCACCATATATGCTAGTCGCTTGCTACAGCTCCACATATTTTACCTTGCCTTACCTATAAGCTTAAATAGTCTTGATCGCGAGGGTGCGAGATTACTGAGTCCTTGTGGCTCACAGATTACTTCCAAACCAGATGCAGGGCCTGATGATTCCACTCCAGGTGACGCGCTTGAGCTCAAGTGGGAGTTCGACGAGGACTCTCAGCGATAGTATGTGTCTTTCCCTGATGATCAGTAGTGGTGCCTAGTTGGGGTGATCGGGACCGTGTCGCATGTTGGGTTATCTTTTATTTTGGTGCCGTAGTCGGGCCATGAGTGTTTGAATGATGTAATGTTATTTATGTACTTGATTGACGTGGCGAGTGTAAGCCAACTATGTTATCTCCCCTTTATTATTTATATTACATGGGATGTTGTGAAGATTGCCTAACTTGCGACATTGCTTTCAATGCGGTTATGTCTCTAAGTCGTGCCTCGACACGTGGGAGCTATAGCCGCATCAAGGGCGTTACATATGGCCCCTCACGATGTAAGAGCATTTTGAAGAGGGGAAGCCCCTCATGTAAATAGACTACCACTTCATTCCTTAGGCTAGGCTTAAAGCATGCTTTTTGGGTGCTCACAACTACCCTTGTGGGCTTGATGCTGTAACTTACTTTGCTTTAGCCAGGCTTCAAACTGGTTCGGCGGTTGTGGACGTGCATTCCTTCTGAGAGGAGACCCTCATAAGTTCGCGAGGCTTTGGTTTCCTGAGAGGTCTTCCGGTCCACCCGAGAGGGCCTCGCGAGAAGCAAGCGCCAGTAATGTCGAGACGCACGCATAGTGCGTGTGCGCCGCTGCCAGCCCCCTCTCATGAGGTTTTCGGAAGGGGGGAAGGTAGCGGTCGTAAATCTCAAACAAAACATGAATCCATAAACTCACGAAATAAACGCGAACAAGAAAGGATGCCCCCCGCGATTGCTAATGAAAATGCAACTTCAAATTCAATATCAAAAGCTGCAAGTCTGAGCTACAGAAAAGAGGCCGAAAGCAAATGGCAGCGTCCAGCACTTAGCTAGTCTTCTTGGCTTTGAGTATTCGAGTCTTCTCACCAGCGCGGAGCTAAGTGCTTTCACAGGCCGTGAGCATAGTCATTGGGGGACAGTGTCGAGGGCCAGCGCGGAGCATGGTGCTTCCACTAGGACGTGGGCGGGAGCCCCTAAGACCCGAGGGCGTTACTCCGGAGACTCCGGGGCGTGTACAGCCCCACTCATTATTACATGAGAGTGTCACGAGCGGAGACCTTCACAGGCGTCAGCCTTGCTTCATATCGCCAGGTGAGGGGCCCGCCTTGTGCCGCCCTCGGCACTGTTGGGGCGTCCGGAAACCAGGACGATGCCAAGGGGCAAAGGGGACGCTAGCGGCGCCCTCGGCGACCATGGGCCCTCTGCCAAGGGGAAGGCTCGCTAGTGCCTCCCCGGCAGAGGACCTACCTCCGGGCGATGCCTTGCTCCACACGATGCGGGGAGGGGCCTTGATCCCGGCCCCTCCCCTGCAGCCCCCAATGTGCTTCCCCTGGTGGAAGGGGGGCCGCCGTGCTGGCGCCATCGTCCACCACTGCGACCTGATTCACCTGCGACCCATGGTTAGCGTAAGCCTGCTCCTGAGAGATCAGTGGTACCCTGTAGCTGTTGTCGCCAGTGTGGTCGGCGAGGCTCCCGAGTGGCTCCTGGAAGGCTTCGGCTTCCAGCGTCTCCTCTTCCCAGCCCGGCTCAAGGAATGAACCGGGGTCATCTTCCGGTGCGTACTCCTGGTCCATCATGCGGGGCACATAGGCCTATGGGGCCGTCGCCCCGGAAACCTCGCTGAAGTGCCCCACGCTCCATGTCGCTTGGTTCGACGCGCCAGGATGGTAGGGCAGCATCCCGCTGGAACCGTGGGTGGCGATGCTTACGCCTGTGCCCATTGGGGGAGGCACAGGTGTGGTTGGGTGCCTGGCGCCGCTGGTTGCGCTGATGCCGACGAAACCTCCTGGTGCGCCCGGGGGTGCGCGGGCACGACGAGGCCCACCGTGCGATCCGGCCACAGCCTGAGGCGTAAGCAACGAGCAGAAAGCCAGTGCACCCCTGACTGCAGCATCCAATAGCTCGGCAACACGCGCCAACAATGCATCCCGGTCGCTCTTCATCAGTCGGCATCGCAGCAGCTCCTGCACCACTATGAGTGCGGCCCTCATGTTCGCTTGTTCCCGTCGGGACTGCGGCACCATTGGCACGGCGTAGCTTGAGGCCCTAGCAGTGGCCCGTGCGCGCCGCGGAGTATGGGCAGTAGGCTCTGGACCACGCCGCCCGCGCCCCACGGCGTTCGGTGGTGCGTGTGCCACCTATAGCGCGGAGTTGAGATCTTCTTGGGAGGACGACACCGCTCGGGCTAGCCAGGCTGGCCAGCGATCGGCGTCAGCCCTTGGGTCGCCAGACATCAGCACTGCAGAGTGTTGGCGGGTCTGCTGATGGAAGAGAGGTTTCGGCGCACCCCTACCTGGCACGCCAAATGTCAGATTTTGGGTTCTGGCAAAACCCTTGAGGTTCGAACACTGGGGTGCGCACGAAGATCTCTCCTCCCTCTATCTCACGCCCTCACCGCAATCTCAAGGCTTAGCGCGTCAAACTCGCAGAAGAAAGGGACACAAGATTTATACTGGTTCGGGCCACTGATGTGGTGTAATACCGTACTCTAGTGTGGTGTGGTGGATTGCCTCTTGAGCTGAGGATGAACAGTTATAAGAGAAGAATAGCCTCCTCAGGAGGGGTGATCTTGTGCCTGGTGAGTTTTTGTGTGGCCTTGGTGGAGTGGATCCGGTCCAAGATGAGATCGTCCTTCCCTCTCTCTACGATGATGGCTAGTTCTATATATAGAGGCCCGGGTCCACTTCCCAAATATGAGGCGGGAAGGGATCCCACAATGGCCAATTTGAAGGGGGATAGCTAGTACAAGCTATCCTGACAAAAGATCGTCTTCACCTACCAAAGGCTCTGGTGATGACATCGTCCTGGGCTCCACGGTGACCTCCGTCCTGCCATCCTGCTGGTCTTGGTCTTGTTGCACCGATATGGAAACATTTGCTTGATGCCTCGGGACTCCGCGCCTGCGCTTGCCTCTTTAGAACCAAAGATGAAACGAGCACACTGGGCACGCTAGCACCCGCCTGGTGCCCGCCTAGCCTTGGTCGTCATGGCTTGCGTCACAGGAACCTCGCGAGGTGCCCCTTGCGAGCCAGCCTGGTGAGGTCGCCCCCGAGGAGGTCTTGCATCATCCGCATTGCGAGGCTTGGCCCCTCGCGAGGGCCTTGAGTGTTTGCTGGCGAAGATGGGTCGTACAGGGCCACTGGTGGAGCCACACCGTGGGCCACAGGCAGGCAAGTCTAGGGACCCCGTTCCCAGGACGCCGACACCATATTTTGAAGTTGTTAAACATGCCAAGTAACGCCACCGTGTTAATCTATGCATTTTTCTAAGAAACTTACATATATAATTTATTTAATTCGGAGCTATGGTTATTTAGTTGTTAAATAAACCATTTTCAGCATGTCATTTATGCAAATTTAATCAAACAACAGGTTAAACATTTTAAACATGGATAAAAGTTGCATATTATGAAACTAGATGGAATTCTAATCATTTTACATATATAATTCATTTTAATCCAATGCATGGTTCATTAGTTATTATATGCATGAACATGAAGGGGTAATCTATAAATATGCAGTTTTTGGGATAATGGAAAAATTCGTAGGGCACGAAAAAATATGCATGGGCCGAATCTAGTTGACCCAACAGTGCACAGGGTGAGGCCGCTGGATCTGATGCTCACCAGGCCTCATGGGCCGGCTCGGTGGGGAGGCTGGACGCGGGTTGGGCCTAATAGCGCTGCGCTCGGTCAACGCGTGAGCGAGACAAGCGGGCGAGCTGCTGCTGCTCGTTTCTAAAGAACAAAAACACACCCATGACAATGCAGCAGACGACGGCAGCGGGACTTGGCGAAGGCGGGGCATCTCTGGCAAGGTGAGGACGAGGCGGCGAAACTTGGTATGGCGGCGGAGCCTAGCAAGGCGACGACCGAGGCGACGAACTGCACATGCGGCGGCACCGGATCCGACCATGGATGGAACTACGACAGCGGCCTTGCCATTCACTGCAGGTACAGAGGGGAGTTTGAGAGCATAGAGATAACAGAATAGGAGGAACAGGGAAGGGAGGCAACAGGGCACGACGCGAACCTCCTGGTTCGATGAAGAGGAGGCACAGCGGCACGAGAGAGGCCGACGGCGCCATGGCTGTAGAATGAGGTGTCGGCTTTAGGTTTGACGGGAGCACAGAGCGGTGCCATGGCGTGTGCAACCTCCTGTGAAAGAGAGAAATAGACAGGTCAAGGAAGGGGAAGGCATCACTGAGGAGAAGGAAGGGAAGGAGGAAGGAGAGGCGCGGCAGAGGGGGTCCACAGTGCGCGGGGTTGCTGCCTGGTGCTGCTCCGGCGAGCTGCGGCTTGCAGTCAATGGCTGATTAGGTGACGGGTGAGGAATCAGAGAGAAAAGAAGAATAGGAGGAAGGAGAGAGCCGGGACGTGGCAAGGACCTGGTTCAGCAGGTCGCCGTCGAGGGCTCCAGAAGCTGCAACGGGCGCGCGGAGCTCGGAAGCGGCGGGGTCCCCATAGCATCGGTGCTATGGAGAAGAGACGTAGAGAGAGAAACAAGCATGAGAGAAAAGAGAGAGTTGAAGGGGAAGGAGAAGAAGGGAAAGGAGATTAGCACCGAGGGGGGGCATGGTGGCTGCTATTGCTCGCCGACAATAGCCGGATCGGCGATGGGGTCGAGGTGGACCATGGGCGCCATGGGTGCTGCGGGAGATGGACAAGCCCAGCAAGTGGGGCTTGGGCACGAGGTGGGAGGCGGCAACGAGGTGAGGAAGGGGAAGGCTTGGACGGTTGCTGGATCAAGCGAGGGGATTGGCTCAAGGATGAAAACAAGGAGGGAGATGGCTGCGTGTAGTTGGCTGGATCTGACCTAGGAGGATCCCGTGAGCGAAGGGAGTTGGTCAGGCGGCGGCGGAGGGAAAGGAAGGATGGGACAAGGCACCTAGGATCTATGGTTGGATGATATATATATATATATATACATCACATGGATTAGGTTTGGGGCTACCTCGTCCCTCCGATCGCAAACGAACGGTCGAGAAATAAATAGGTAGGGAGTCCAAATAAGAAAACGGAGATATTTTAGGGATGTTTGGGGATGATCCAGACCCATCGGTAACGATAGCCTGGTTCGGGTTCGGGGAAGTTTCAGACACGGGTGAGGGGTTGATGCACTGTGCAAAGAGGGGTTGGGCAGACAAGGTCAACTGTGTGGTTGGACTGGGTATTTTCAAGGAAGACAAACGGTCTAACAACATTGCCATGGATAATATAAGAGAGAAGAGAACGGTCAGCCAGAGACAGGGAAGAAGCGGCAACCACGAACAGATGCAAGTTTTGAAAACATGACGGCAATAGAGTGCCGATGCAATGCAAATGATGACATGATGAATGCAACAAATAAATAAAACACACAACAACAACAAAATAAATTGGAAGGCTTCTGGAGCGTCGGTCTCGGGTCATCACAACACTCCTCCACTTACAAGAGATCTTGTCCCGAGATCTAAGGATGGCAGCAGAGAGAAGCAAAAGAGGAAGAGGTAACTAAGTTGCTTCTTTGACAAACAAGTGAAACCACGAGCCTTGAGAGGTTGAACAAATCGAAAGAAAGAATATAATGGAGATGAACGGGATTGCAAACACTCCGTTAGCAAAGAGGAACATGGAATACGACAAGAACCAACAGCTCAAGGAACAATATAGACTTTGAAACCCCTTTGGTTGAAGAGAAGCAAGGAAAGAAGAATTCAGCAGCACTCAGACTGAAAAGAGGGGCAAGACTTGTTAAGATAAAAGGAGCTTGGATAGAGGACACAACACTCCTGTTGAATGGACAAGCAAGGAAAAGAACATGATCTTGAGAAAACGAAATGATGGTCGAAGAGAGCAATATCACAATGCCTCCGGAACAAATGAAAGAATGGAATGAAAAGAATCGGAGAAGACAACAACATCTTCTACCTCAAATTAATTTGAAAGAGCATCCTTGGGACAAGGGTTGAACGGAGTTGTTGAAAAAAATTCAACAACAAAAGAATAAGGTTGTTGTCGGCTTACGGAAAATATCTCAAAAAATTAGGTGAAATTCTGCCACCAACAAAAACAATGATAGGTTGAGATCAATGAAGGGATGAAAAACTTCTTTCGCCGAGAGGATAGGAGAAAACTTGAATCATTGATAAGCACCACAGATAGCAACACTCCCAATGGAAGGCTTTAGGTGAAATCTATACCAAGATACTCCAACGAAGAAATTATTATGGGTTGAAACGACTCATGATTGGAGAGAAAATGATGGTTTTACAATATATCATTCCTGACAACTTGTGAATCATGAAACATGAAGGGAAATTGTCAAGAATGACATAACACCATCTCAAAAGAAAAGGTAGAAAGAATTGCACTTCACAATGCAAGATGAAGAATACTTGAGCTCCTCCAAAAAGAATATTGATGAACACTTCGAGAATAAATTAAATCCTTGATGAACCATCATGAAGAACTCCGGTAACAAAAGGATGATGAGATAGAATTGAAGGATGAAAAGAATAAGATTAAAGCCTTGTAGTGATTTAGATGGAGGTTCTAACGAGATGGCCTTGGGAACTTGGAACTCCGGAAAACAAAAGGCAAACAACTTAGAACTGATAAATTATTCATCATGAACAATCTACGAAGGAAGGAATTACTTGACCACAATAAATGAGAATAAGAATTACGTTATGCTTAGCCTCATCAAATTTAATTGACGACTAACAGATTTGGCATGCAACTTATTCCTCTTGAAAAGGATTAAGGAGATATATATCGCAAACTTGGGAAGGTCTTCAACGAACCACCGCACGAATTGAAAATGAAAATAGCAAAGGCACAATTCAGCGGGAAGAATTGGAAAACGAATGAAGATACTTGAGGGAATTTAAAGACTAGAGAGCAAAGAGATCACGAGGTGACTATAGAATACTTGAGTGAAGCACCATAAGAAATTGGAGATGAAGAAATAACAATCTAGGAGAATTGGTGAACAAGAGCTGAACATTGAGAACAAATAAATCTTATGAAATGATGGCCTTCGGAGAATCAAGAATGGAAAGAACTCATGAAATGCTTCGGATGGGTATGAAGAGAATTTCTCACAATCGAAAATAATTGTGAGCATGGTACGAAGCTAGAACCACGAATCTTCGATAGAACGGACCAAGATTTGAGAGAAACTCTTCTTCGCTCTTCAAAATCTGAGGATGATGATGAGATATGCTACCATGAATTATTGAGGCACCCCGGAGTAATGAAGAGTATAAAGATTGAGCCAAAGAGGAAAAGAATTTGAAAGCTATCTTGAAGGAGGCATATGACTGATGGAATCCATTCTTATGTCACACCTTGAAAAGAATTTGGGAATAACTCCAAAAAATTAAAAGAGACAGTTAAAATCCTGGGAAAAGAACTGTGGGTTAGGGCCCACTGAAAAGAAACACCGTTGAAAAGATTGCTTGAAAAGAGAGATTGCACGGGTTGATTTAAATGGCTTGAATGAGATAAAAACTTCGAAAGAGCTTGAACGGATTGATAATGGAGACACAAATCTTCTAAGATATCTTCGGCACTTCGGATATGAATAGAGCGGCATGGGAAAGCATTTCAAAACGGGAAAGGGATATGATCAACATTTAAGCTTGAATTGAATCCACTTGAAAATAATATGACAATGCAGAATGATAAACTCGAAGCTTACTTAGCCTCTTCACGAGAAATCACCGGATATGAACATTGATGGAAAGAATGAAGAAAGTTCACATGAATAAAATGGATACTTGATTAAGAAATTTGAGTCCTTGAAGTAAAGGGTGGGATGGTGGGATAAAAAAGGCAACTTGGGACGGATGAAACAAAGCCTGTTGGGAAAACTGAGATGTGATCTTGCGAATGGGGAAATGATAGGATCATATTGACGAGGAGCACGCCGATTGGAGAAGAATTGACATGACCATCTCAATGATCAAGAAGGATTAGCACTCCCATAGAAACATGATAACACCACTTAGGAAAGGTTTGGAATCAACACTTGACAATGAAGCAACTCGAATACCACAACTCAAAACAAAACAAAGGATAGGCTTACAGAATAAGCCAGAACAAACATACGATAGACCCCATATCGTATCATGTGTTTGCTGGAAAGATATCCTATGTGATAATTGAATTCCAAGCTATAAACTCCCGAAACTTTCTGGTTATGCAATCTGGTGTTGGGGATATAGGGAGGCACAAATATCTCACACAAATAACAAATCCTACACTCCAACTGTATCCATCCGTCAACACATAACCAAGAAAACCTCGGAAATCATGTACCTCAGACCTTCGAAAACATCTAATATACTAGCTGCGGCAATACATCTGATCGCTCTCCCCAGTACTGGGTGTCGTCAAACTACTCTCGCCATGAAGAGTATAGAAGTATTTTCCATGTCGGCGTCCTGTGGTATTCGGAACTGAAACGATAAACATTGTGACAAAAACACCTTGGAGCTGAACTCCCCGGGACACTACCACAACCCCTAAATGTCAGGAGGCACCAAGACAGAATTACCGTCACAATGATATCGGTCCAATTCCAAGATACCTACGTGATCCTAACAAAAATTTGAGTGAAAAAGAGGAGAGTGAAGTCAAAACATCTACGTCAGGAGTCCTCACTGGAGCGATGAAGGGGATAAGGACTAAAAAGAATCCTACTCTCCGATATAACTAGACTCAAAATAGTTTTCTGCTTCTAGACTCAACAACGGCAGTGGTTCAATCAATCAAGGGGACTTCTAAGGTCGGTAAGGCTCTGATACCACCTTGTAGCACCCAATATGATATTCTACCCCAATCACGTGATGAATTCATGATCGGGGCACAATCGCATTTCGAGCGCATAGCAAGGTGGACATCATTACAACATACCAAGTACTGAATAGATGAGAATACAAGATAAAGGCTTACACTCACCACAAGCTACAACATCCAAACAACAGTTCATGAATACATAGCAATCATCATACAGAAGAGCAGGATCCGACTATAGATGAAATCAAACGAAAAATAAGAACTACATCCACCTTGCTAATCCCAGGCTCCCCAACCCGGAACCTATCCCTTGATCAAAGAAGAAGAAGCAAAAGAACTCCAAACAAGCAAGCATCGCACTCGCGTCAGATCATCGCATTACCTGTACCTACAACTGTTGTTGTAGTAAACTGTGAGCCACGAGGACTCAGCAATCCCATTACCATGGGTATCAAGATTAGCAAAGCTTAATCGGTATGTAAAGGTTAAGTGGTGAGGTTGCAGCAAGCGGCTAAGCAATGTATGGTGGCTAACTTACGAGTACAAGAGTAAGATGAGAAACTACGCAAACGGTCGCAAACTAGTAATGATTAAGAAGTGATTCTGAACTACTTACTCTCAAACATAACCCAACCGTGTTCTCTTCCTGAACCTCGTTGAAAAGAGATAGTCACGGTTACACATGCAGTTGGTGTATTTTAATTGAGTTTAGTTCAAGTCCACTACAACTATATATTAACAAATTCCCTTCTGCCACATAACTACGGGCACGGCTCTCGAAAGTTTAAGCCCTATAGGGGTGTCCCAGCTTAGCCCATGACTAGCTCATGATCTGCGGAGACAATCCTCCATCGCCGGACATCCGATCAAACTCGTGATCTCAGTATACAAGACATTTCGACAATGGTAAAACAAAACTAGCAAGACCTCCCGATGCACCGACCTAGCCTGAGAGGAGTCGCACATATCTTGTTCTCAAGGTACACCTAATGGGCCAGACGTCAGGTTGGCTGAGACCCTAGTTGCCCAGGGGGCGCCGAACATCCCCCGGGTTGGGCCAACACTCATGAGGAGCATTGGCCCTCGGGGGTTGATTAAGAGACCTCGGGGGCCGGCAGGTCCCTATGCAAGTTTTTAGTTGTTATTAGGCAAATGGTAAAACCAATGTTGGGCCTTGCTGGAAGAGTTTTATTCAAAGCAAACTGTCAAGAGGGGCCCATAAAGCCTCATCGTGTTAGGGACGCAAAATCAAGGAACATAACACCGGTATGATGGAAACTAAGGTGGAAAGAGTGGAATAAAACACCAGGCAAAAGGCCGAGCCTTCCACCCTTTACCAAGTATATATGTGCATTAATTAAATAAGAGATATTGTGATATCCCAAGATATCCATGATATCCATGTCCCAACATGGAACAACTTGCAACTGCACCTGCAACTAGCAACGCTTTAAGAGGGGCTGAGCAAAGCGATAACATAGCCAAACAACGGTTTGCTAGGATGGTGGAAAAGGTTAGAGGCTATCATGGCAATTCGGGAGGCTTGGAAAACTAGTGGTAGGTAGCGCGACATAGCGATAGCATCGAGATAACTAGCAAACCAAAGATAGTAGTGAGATCCAAGGTGACGTTCATCTTGCCTGAAATCTCGCTAGGAAGAAGAACGAGTCCATGAAGTAGATGAACCAACGTAGTCGAACGGATCCTCACAATCACAACGTAACAGGAACTATCGAGAAGAAGCACAACCAGAAAGAAGCAAACTACATGGTAAATGAACAAGCATAAGCATGTCATGATGCACAATGAAGTATGATGCATGTCTAGTTTAATGAGTCATGGCATGGCAAGGTGCAACTAACAATAATACAAATTAAGTGGAGCTCAATATGCAACGAGTTGCATATTGACGAAACCCCACATACCAAACATTTAGTTCACTCTCGTTTATGTACACAACAATATTAAATGTTGGTTAACATGGCAAGAGGTGATCATAAGTAAACTAACTATTTAGGCAAGTTTAAATAAGGCCGAAACAACGAACAACAATTCCGAAAAATCCCCATATGCATATTTTGAATTTGGTATTGTTCTTCCTAAAACCATATCTTAAAATTGTTAAACATGCAAAGTAATGCCACCATGTTAATCTATGCATTTTTCTAAGCAAGTTGCATATATAATTTATTTAATTCAGAGATACAGTTATTTAGTTATGAAATAAATCATTTTTAGCATGTCATTTATGCAAATTTAATAAAACAACAAGTTAAACATTTTAAACATGGATAAAAGTTGCATATTATGAAACTAGATGAAATTCTAAGCATTTTACATATATAATTCATTTTTATCCAATGCACAGTTTATTAGTTATTATATGCATGAACATGGAGGGGTAATCTATAAATATGCAGTTTTTGGGATAATGCCAAAATTCCTAGGGAACAGAAAAAATATGCATGGGCCGAATCTAGGTGGCCCAACAGTGCACAGGGTGAGGCCGCTGGATCTGATGCTC
This sequence comes from Triticum urartu, assembly GCF_056163025.1. Taxonomy (NCBI): domain Eukaryota; kingdom Viridiplantae; phylum Streptophyta; class Magnoliopsida; order Poales; family Poaceae; genus Triticum; species Triticum urartu. Next base: position 302,885,287 of record NC_141876.1, read on the forward strand.
ACCACACCTCATGGGCCGGCTCGGTGGGGAGGCTGGACGCGGGCTGGGCCAGATAGCGCTGCGCTCAGTCAACGCGCGAGCGAGACGAGCGAGCGAGCTGCTGCTGCTCGTATCTGAAGAACAGAAATAGCAGCACACCCATGGCGATGCAGAAGACGACAGCAGCGCGACTTGGTGAAGGCGGGGCATCTCCAGCAAGGCGAGGACGGGGCGGCGGAACTTAGCGCGGCGGAGGAGCTTGGCAAGGCGACGACCGAGGCGACGAACTGCAGGTGCGGAGGCACCGGATCCGGCCACGGGCGGAACTACGTCAGCGGCCATGCCATTCCCTGTGGGTACAGAGGAGAGTTTGATAGCAGAGAGATAACACAGTAGGAGGAAGAGGGAAGGGAGGCAGCAGGGCACGACGCGAACCTCCTGGTTCGATGAAGAGGATGCACAGCGGCGCGAGAGAGGCCGGCGGTGCCATGGCTGTAGGTTCAACGGGAGCACAGGGGTGGTGCCATGGCGTGTGAAACCTCCTGTGAAATAGAGAAATAGAGAGGTCAGGGAAGGGGAAGGCATCACTGAGGAGAAGGAAGGGAAGGAGGAAGGAGAGGCGCAGCAGAGGGGGTCCACAGGGTGCAGGGTTGCTGCCTTGTGCTGCTCCGGCGAGTTCTGGCTCGCGGTCGACGGCTGATTAGGTGACGGGTGAGGAAGCAGAGAGAAAAGGAGAAAATGAGGAAGGAGGGAGGCGGGGTGTGGCAAGGACCTGGTTCGGCAGGTCGCCGTCGTGGGCTTCAGACACAGAAACAGGCGTGCGGAGCTCGGAAGCGGCGGTGTCCCCATAGCATCGGTGTTGTGGAGAAGAGGCATAGAGAGAGAAACAGGCATGAGATAGAAGAGAGAGCTGAAGGGGAAGGAGAAGAAGGGAATGGAGAGGGGCACCGAGGGGGGGTCCTCGTGGCTGTTGTTGCTCGCCGATGTCGGTGTCAAAACCGGCGGATCTCGGGTAGGGGGTCCCGAACTATGCGTCTAAGGTTGATGGTAACAGGAGACAGGGGACACGAAGTTTTACCCAGGTTCGGGCCTTCTTGATGGAGGTAATACCCTACGTCCTACTTGATTGATATTGATGAATACGAGTATTACAAGAGTTGATCTACCGCGAGATCGTAATGGCTAAACCCTAGAAGTCTAGCATGTATGACTAAGGTATTGAGTATATCCTTTCCGGACTACACCCTCCGGTTTATATAGACACCGGGGGGATCTAGGCTTACATAGAGTCGGTTACATAAGAGGGAATCTTCATAGTTGTTCGCCAAGCTTGCCTTCCACGTCAAGGAGAGTCTCATCCGGACACGGGTATAGTCTTCGGTCTTCATATCTTCACAGGCCATCAGTCTGGGCCATAGATAACAGGCCGGACACCCGAGGACCCCTTAGTCCAGGACTCCCTCAGCCGACAACAGCCGGATCGGCGATGGGGTCGAGGTGGACCTTGGGCGCCATGGGTGTTGCGGGAGATGGACAAGCCCAGCGAGTGGGGCTCGGGCATGAGGTGGGAGGCGGTAGCGAGGTGAGGAAGGGGAAGGCTTGGACGGTTGCTGGATCGAGCGAGGGGATTGGCTCGAGGATGAAAACGAGGAGCGAGATGGCTACACGTGGTTGGCTGGATCAGATCTGGGAGTATCTTGAGAGTGAAGGGAGTTGGTCGGTTGGCGGTGGAGGGAATGGAAGGATGGGACAAGGCGCCTACGATATATGGTTGGATGATATATATACATCACGTGGATTAGGTTAGGGGTTACCTCGTCCCTCCGATCGCAATCGGACGGTCGAGAAATAAATAGGTAGGGAGTCCAAATAAGAAAAGGAGATATTTTAGGGATGTTTGGGGATGATCTGGACCCATCGGTAACGACAGCCCAGTTTGGGTTCGAGGAAGTTTCGGACACGGGCGAGGGGTCGATGCACTGTGCAAAGAGGGGTTAGACAGACAAGGTCGACTGTGTGGTTGGACAGAGAATCATCAAGGAAGACAAACGGTCTGACAACATTGCCACGGAGAAGACAAGAGATAAGAGAACAGTCTGGCAGAGACAAGGAAGAAGCGACAACCACGAACAGATGCAAGTTTTGAAAACATGACGGCAACGAAGTGCCGATGCAATACAAATGATGACATGATGAATGCAACAAATAAATAAAATGCACAACAACAATGAAATAACTGGAAGGCTTTGGAGCATCGGTCTCAAGTCGTTACACGGTAGCAGCATGAACATCCTCTATCGCGACACCATGACCAAGCTCAGATCGAGGCCAAGTACTTGGAACCTTCCCGGGCGGTGTTCCACGGCATTGTGTCGGGTCTCTCATGCTCTCCCATCGGCCGGATTTGGCTTGACATCCTCTTCCGCACGAGCGATCATTTCCGGCGCAAGCATATCTGGTTCGAAGTAGTGGACCTGTCCAGCAAGTACCACGCGTTGCTGGGCCGGCCAGCGCTCCCCAAGTTCATGGCGGTCCCCCACTACGTGTATCTGAAGAAGAAGATGCTGGATCCCAAGGGCCTCATCACTATCGTCGGCTACTAAAGAAAATTCCTGGACTGTGCCCAAGTCGGCACCAAGATGGCCGAGTCACTAGTCATAGCTGAGGAGCGGGGCCAGCTCGACCGGATCGTCACACTGGCCGGCGAGTAGCCGGCTGTGCCAGCTTCGGCCAAGGAGTCGGCTGGCGAGGCCTCATTCCATCCGCCTAAGGACACCAAGAAGATCAAGTTGAACCCTGAAGCGTTGTAGCGGGGGCCCACCTCAGTAGGAAATAGGAATGTGAGCTCGTCGACTTCCTCCGTGAGAATCGGGATATCTTTGCATGGTCCCCAAAGGACATGCCAGTAGTTCCGAGGAAGTACGCCGAGCACAAACTACACGTCTACAAGGACGGCAAGCCTATCTATGAACCCCTACGTCGCTTTTCAGAAGAGAAGAACCATTGGTGAAGAGGTCGCCTGACTGCTCGCGGCCGGCTTCACCATGGAAGTGTTTCACCCTGAGTGGCTGGCCAAGCCAGTCCTTGTCCTGAAGAATAACAAGACATGGCACATGTGCATAGACTACACTAGCCTGATAGAGGCCTGCCCCAAGGATCCTTTGCTCAGATCAAGTGATCGACTCCATGGCCGACTGTGAGGTCCTGTCCTTACTGGATTCTTACTCCGGCTACCATTGGATCAAGCTGGACCCGGCGGACGCCCTGAAGACGTCCTTCATCACACCCTTTGGGGCATACTGTTACATCACCATGTCCTTCGACTTGCAAAATGTCGGTGCCACCTTCCATCACTGCATGAAGAAATGCTTGCTGATGCAACTCGGCCGCAACATCCATGTCTGCGTTGACGACATCGTGGTGAAGACCAAGCAGCACCTCATGCTCCTTGACGACCTGAAGGAAACCTTCGCCAATCTGCACCAGTACCAGATCAAGCTCAACCCGGAGAAGTGCGTGTTCGGCATGCCGAAAGGAAAGCTACTCGGCGTCCTCATCTCCAAACGCAACATTGAGGCGAACCCGAAGAAGATCAAGGCCATCGAGCGCATGCGCAAGCCAACCCGTCTGAGTGATGTCCAGAAATTCACCGGCTGCTTGGCATCGGTTAGCCGGTTTCTCAGCCAGCTAGGCAAGAGGGCCTTTCCCATGTATCAGCTGATGAAGAAGACGTCACCGTTCGAGTGGAACGACCAGGCGGATGAAGCATTCTGGGATCTCAAGTGCATGCTCTCCACCGCACCCGTCCTGGCCACGCCGGCTGACAAGGAGCCGTTGTTGCTGTACATTGCCGCCACCTCACGGTCGGTCAGCACAGTGTTGGTGGTCGAGCGACCAGCGAAGGGCAAGATCCAGTCCATCCAACACCTAGTCTACTACCTGAGCGAGGTGCTTTCCGCCTCCAAGCAGAACTACCCGCACTACTAGAAGATGTGCTATGACGTGTACCTCACCTCCAAGAAGTTGAAGCAATACTTTGAAGAGCATGTCATCACCGTGGTCAGCACGGCCCCCATCTGCAAAATCATGGGTTGTCGGGATGCCTCTGGACGGGTTGCGAAGTGGGCCATTGAGCTGGCCAGCCATACCATCCTCTACGAGCCCTGCACCATGATCTCACAAGCGCTCGTTGACTTCCTAATCGAATGGACGTAGACCCACTACTTGCCACCGCCGCCGGATTCAACGCATTGGCGCATGCACTTTGATGGCTCCAAGATGCGCTCCAGCTTGGGAGCCGGCATCGTGCTGTCCTCCCCGAAGGGTTGCCGGCTGCGGTACGCACTCCAAATCCACTTCGCCGCCTCCAACAATGTCGCCGAGTATGAAGCCCTCGTGCACAGCCTCCGGCTTGGCAAGGAACTCGGGGCCCGGCCATCCTATGCTATGGCGATTCGGATATGGTGGTGAAGTAGTGTTCCAGCGAGTGGGATGCCCGGGATGCCAACATGGCCAGCTACCGCTTCCTGGTCCAGTAGCTTTCTAGCAACTTCAATGGTTGCGAGTTCCTTCATGTCCCACGTGCGGAGAACGAAGCCGCCGACATGATAGCCAAGATTGGCTCCTCCCATCAAGCAGTCCTAAACGGCGTCTCCCTCAAGCACTTACGCAAGCCGTTTCCGGATTTTGAGTCCATCTTCATCCCGGGAGACCCTGCAGCGCCCCTCCCCAACCCGGTGCCGGGGGCTGCCATTCCTAGCCCGGGGACTACTATGCTCAACCCGGCCGCCACCATCCCTAACCCGGGGGCTGCCGGCTCCGGCTCGGGGGCTGCTGCATTAGAGCGCACCTTGGTGGTCGTCTTCAATGTGGTGACGGCTCCGTCATGGGCCCAGCCAATCCTAGGCTTCCTAGAGAGCGAAGCACTCCCCATGGACCAGACTGAACCCCGGCAAGTGCCACGCCGGGTGTCTACCTACAACATCATCAACAATGAGCTCGTCAAGCGCAGCGTGATGGGCGTGTTCCAGCGCTGTGTTGAGCAATACAAGGGCATAGAGATCCTCCTCGACATACATCAGGGTGAGTGCAGGCACAACACTGCCTCCAGGTCCCTGGTGGCCAAGGCTTTCCACAATGGTTTCTACTGGCCAACGGCCCTCAATGACTCCGAGTCGCTTGTCCTCAAGTGCGAGGGTTGCCAAATCTTCAGCAAGCGTAGCCACCATCCGGTTTCAACCCTCTAGACCATCTTGATCACTTGGCCTTTCGCTGCCTGGGGCTGGACATGGTGGGGACTTTCAAGACCGCTCGAGGCGGCATGATGCACCTACTGGTGGCAGTTGACAAGTTCACCAAGAGGATCGAGGCGCGACCGATCAAGAAGCCGGACGTGCCAACAGCCATCCGGTTCATCAAGGACATCGCGGTTCGCTATGATGTCCCGCACATCATCACCAATAATGGCACCAACTACGCCAAGGGTGCTCTTGCGCAATACTGCTTTGTCTCCGACATCCGTCTTGACTGGGCCTCCGTCGCTCATCCTCAATGCAACGGCCAGGTCAAGTAGGTCAATGGCCTGATCTTGTCCGACATCAAGCCGCAACTCGTCAAGCCCCTCATCCGCTCAACCGGCAGCTGGCTTGACGAGCTATTGGCTATCCTCTGGAGTCTCCGAACGACACCAAACCGGCCGGCCGGGTTCACCCCGTTCTTCCTCGTCTACGGAGCCGAAGCTGTCATCCCAACCAACATCGAGTTCGACTCGCCACGAGTTACAATGTACACAGAAGCACAAGCCAAGGAAGCCCGTGAAGACGGCGTCAACCTACTCGAATAAGCATGCCTATTGGCCCTCAGCCGATCGGCCATCTACCAGCAAAGCTTGAGGCACTACCACGACAAGAAAATCAAGCCCCTCGCATTCTGCGAGGGAGATCTCGTCCTCCAGCTTGTCCAGCAGCAAGCCGCCAGCACAAGTTAGCCTCCCCATGGGAGGGCCCTTTCATTGTCAGCAAAGCCTTGTGTGACCGCAACGCCTACTACCTCATCGACGCACGTAGGCTGAACATGCACAAGAGAGATACCACCGGCGAAGAGACATGCCAGCCCTAGAATGCAGAGCTCCTCCCGTTTTACAGTTAGCTGTATGCACGTATGCATCACTACCTTTTGAAGTTCAATGAAACACAATAGGACCCTCGAACCACACTCGGGTGCTACCTTTCCCTATAAAATTATTGTGTTTCGCACATCCTTGTAATTTTTCTAACCCCCACCGCCGGATCGGCTCATCCAACCCGGGGGCTCGGGGGCTAACCGGCTTGACTGCAAACCGCCGTCCTCCTTGGCACATCCCGGCATGCCCGAGTTGTCGAGGCCCTCCACTTCGCCCTAAGCCACAGTCTGGCTTCGGTTGTTGGCCGGCAAGAACTATGGGCCAAAGTGCTGGCTCGCTGAAAAATGCTAAGTTGGACTTGCCGGATCGGCCAACCAAGCCTCACCGCACTAAGTTCTCGCACAACCGGCCGCGCGCCAGCCGGCTTCGCCGGCTACCTCCAGCTGGCACAGTGGGTATTTCGCTCGCTTTTAATGTTTGAAAAGCCTAAGTACCGCGCGCTGTTTCCCAAGGCTGAACTTCTTGTCCCACACCGGAACCCGGCTGTCTGACTCGCGAGGGGGAAGCTCGAAGAAGGAGCAAGCTAGAAAAAAGCTTATGAACAAAGAACAAAAGCGCAAACACTTGCAAAAATATTTACATTATAGAGAATAATGGCCCACGGCCGGCTTTCATTAGATTCACCATACACCGCACTAGGTGGGGTGGACCTATCACTTAACAAAATTGCGACAAAAGATAAGCAGGACGGCTTCAAGAGGCTCCCATGTCGGGTTGCGCGACCGCCGGCTCCTCCGCGGTGGCCTCCAGGTTCTTCGTAGCGCCAGTGTAGTCCAACCCGGTGTCGTCGTCTGTGTAGGGGCCCGACTCCTCGGAGCTGCCCAAAGGGTCGTCAAGCGCGAAGCCAAAGTTGTCGGGCGGCACCTCCCCACCGTCGTTGATCATCTCCACCTGGATCTCATCGTGTGAAGCGAACGAGGCATGGTAGCTGTCCCATGCGGCAATTCGGCTTGCCTCCACCTCTAGCTGGGGCTCCGCATTGGCTCGCTGGGCCGCCAGCTTGTCTAGGTTCAGGCCTAGGTACCAGGACATGACAAACTGCAGCGCCAAGTTGGCACCAGCATGAGCGGCGGAGACACACCACGTGTGAAAACCGCACCGGTCCGGCTTCCAGCCACCGCGCCAACCGCGTAAAGCTGTTGGGCTCAACGGCGCCAGGCCAGAGGGCCACCGTCATCCTCGTTCGGCTTCGGACAGCCGCGCCGCCTGCTTGTCCTGGATCTGCGGGCGGGCCTCGGTGGCATGCATGATCTCCAAGAAGCTCCAGGCGATGTTCGGGTCAAGTCTGGCACCCGCGTCCGCCTGGGTCATCCTGTGGGCAAGCACGGTTTCCTATGACGTCCCCTGCGTCTCCGAGAAGTACTCTGTCAAGAGGAGAAACAAGATAGTTAGCCATGAAAAAACTTAGCTCTCTTGCGACCTGGCGAAATCAATGAAGAAACACTTACTGACGAGGAGCTCGTCCAGATGCTGCACCTCACGCAACATATTGTGCCGCTCCAAGTCTCCAGAGCGGCTATGTGCCTCAAGCGCCTTCTCCATCTCGGCGCGCTTGTCGACGGTCACCTTGAGCTCCTCATCCTTGGCAACGGCCGTATTCTCGTGCTCTTCCCTGAAGCAGAGGAGTTCAGCCTACTGGGCCTCAACCGCCTCGGTGGCCTCCCCCTTCAGCCACTCCACTGATGTCTACTATGCAACCTTCTTCTTGTAGACTCGTGTTGGGCCTCCAAGCGCAGAGTTTTGTAGGACAGTAGCAATTTTCCCTCAAGTGGATGACCTAAGGTTTATCAATCCATGGGAGGTGTAGGATGAAGATGGTCTCTCTCAAACAATCCTACAACCAAATAACAAAGAGTCTCTTGTGTCTCCAACACACCCAATACAATGGTAAGTTGTATAGGTTCACTAGTTCGGTGAAGAGATGATGATACAAGTGTAATATGGATGGTAGATATAGGTCTTCTGTAATCTGACAATATGAAAACAACGAGGTAGTAAGCGATAAAAGTGAGCACAAACGGTATTGCAATACTTGCAAATAAGGCCTATGGTTCATACTTTCACAAGTGCAAAGTCTCTCTACAATGATAACATAATTAAATCATATGGAAATCCCTCAACGTGCGACAAAGGTCACTCAAAAGTTCCTATCACGGAGAACATAAGATGAAATTGCTTGTATGGTACGAAACCACCACAAAGTTATTCTTTCTGATCAATCCATTGAACTATTCCTATAAGTGTCACAAACAACCCTAGAGTTCATACTAAAATAACACCATATGCTACACATCAACCAACCCCAATGTCACCTCGGGAATCCATGAATTGAGTGCCAAAACATACATCAAGTGAATCAATAGAACACCCCCTTGTCACCCTGGGTATCCCATGCAAGACATACATCAAGTGTTTGATACGTCCATTTTGCATCATGTTTTCTTACTGTTATTTATAATGTTTTTATCCATAATAATGCTTTTTGGAGTAATTCTAATGCCGATTGTCTCATAATTTACAAGGACCACACCAAGAGGGAGAATTCCGGCAGCTGGAAATCTGGACCTGGAAAAGCCACGCCAGGCCACCTATTCTGCACAACTCCAAATGAGTTGAAACTTCATGGAGATTTTTTATGGATTATTTAAGAAATACTGGAGCCAATAAACACACCAGAGGGGGCCACCAGGTGGGCTCAACCCACCTGGGTGCGCCAGGCCCCCCCAGGCGTGCCCTGGTGGGTTGTGGCCTCCTCGGCCCACCTCCGGTGCCCATCTTCTGGTATATAAGTCATTTTGACCAAGAAAAAATAAGGAGGAGACTTTCGAGATGTAGCGCCGCCGCCTGGGGCGGAACTTGGGTAGGAGCACTTTTGCCATCCGGCGGAGCGATTCCACCGGGGGAACTTCCCTCCCGGAGGGGGAAATCATCGTCATCATCATCACCAACAACTCTCCCATCTTGGGGAGGGCAATCTCCATCAACATCTTCAACAGCACCATCTCCTCTCAAACCCTAGTTCATCTCTTGTGTTCAATCTTGTTACGGAACTATAGATTGGTACTTGTGGGTGGGTGGTAATGTTGATTACATCTTGTAGTTGATTACTATATGGTTCATTTGGTGGAAGATTATATGTGCAAATCCATTATGCTATTTAATACTCCTCTGATTGTGAACACGTTTATCATTTGTGAGTAGTTACTTTTGTTCTTGAGGTCACGGGAGAAGTCGTGTTGCAAGTAATCATGTGAACTTGATGTGTGTTAGATATTTTGATAGTATGTATGTTGTTATTCCCTTAGTGGTGTCATGTGAACGTCGACTACATGACACTTCACCATATTTGGGCCTAAGGGAATGCATTGTGGAGTAGCAATTAGATGGTCGGTTGCGAGAGTGACAGAAGCTTAAACCCTAGTTTATGCGCTATTTTGTAAGGGGCCGATTGGATCCAAAAGTTTAGTGCTATGGTTAGAATTTATTCTGAATACTTTTCTCGTACTTGCGGATGCTTGCCGGAGGGTTAATCATAAGTAGGAGGTTTGTTCAAGTAAGAACAGCACCTAAGCACCGGTTCACCCACATATCAAATTATCAAAGTAGCGAACACAAATCAAACCAACATGATGAAAGTGACTAGATGAAATTCCCGTGTACCCTCAAGAACGCTTTGCTTATCATAAGAGACCGTTTTGGCCTGTCCTTTGCCTCAAAAGGATTGGGCTACCTTGCTGCACTTTTGCTACTACTATTGTTACTTGCTCGTTACAAATTATCTTGCTATGAAACAACTCCGTTACTTAAAATTTCAGCACTTGCTTACATTACCTTACGGAAAACTACTTGTTATTTCCTTTTGATCCTCGTTGGGTTCGACACTCTTACTTATCGAAAAGATCTATAATTGATACCCTATACTTGTGGGTCATCAGTGTTCTCAAATCCATAATAGTATTCAATCCGATAATAGTGAAACCTCAAAGGTAAAAACTCAAATCATCACAAGAAGATAGAGGGGGAACACGATATGATCCAACTATAGTAACAAAGCTCGTGGTACATCAAGATCATGCCAAATCAAGAACATAAGAGAGAGAGAGAGAGAGAGAGAGAGATCAAACACATAGCTACTGGTACATACCCTCAGCCCCAAAGGTGAACCACTCCCTCCTCATCATGGTGGCCATCTGGATGATGAAGATGGCCTCGGTGATGCTTTCCCCCTCCCGTAGGGTGCCGAAATGGGATCCCGATTAGTTTTTTGTGGCTACAGAGGCTTGCGGTGGTGGAACTCCTATCTAGGTTTCTTTTTGGAAGTTTCTCTATTTATAGGAATTTTTGTCGTCGGTATCATGTCAGGGGGTTCCCGAGGGACCCACAAGCTAGGGGGTGCACCCCTACCCTTGTGGTTGCCTCGGGACTCTTCTGGCCAACTCCGATGTTCCGTGGGCTTCATTTGGTCCATAAAAAATCACCATAAATTTTCAGCTCATTAGGACTCTGTTTGATATTCCTTTTCTATAAAACTCAAAAACAAGGGAAAAAAGCAGAAACAAGGTTAACAGGTTAGTCCCAAAAATAATATAAAATAGCATATTAATGCACATAAAACATAAAAAACATATAATGTAATAGCATGGAACAATCAAAAATTATAGATACGTTGGAGACCTATCAAGCATCCCCAAGCTTAATTCCTGATCGTCCTTGAGTAGGTAAATAATAAAAATAGAATTTTTGATGTGGAATGCTACCTAACATATTTATCAATGTAATTTTCTTTATTGTGGCATGAATATTCAGATCCATAAGATTCAAAAAAAATTTAATATTGACATAAAAACAATAATACTTCAAGCATACTAATAAAGCAATCATGTCTTCTCAAAATAACAAGGCGAAAGAAAGTTATCCCTACAAAATCATATATTCTGGCTATGCTCTATCTTCATCATACAAAATATTTCATCATGCACAACCCCCAATGACAAGCCAAGCAATTGTTTCATACTTTTAATGATCTCAAGCTTTTTCAACTTTCACGCAATACATGAGTGTGAGCCATGGATATAACACTATAGGTGGAATAGAATATGGTGGAGGTTGTGAGGAGAAGACAAAAGGAGAAAGTCTCACATCAACTAGGAAAATTAATAGGCTATGGAGATGCCCACTGATTGATATCTATGAAAGTGAGTAGGGATTGCCATGCAACGGATGCACTAGAGCTATAAATTTGTGAAATCTCAAAAACAAACTAAGTGGATGTGCATCCAACTTGCTTGCTCATGAAGACCTAGGGCAATTTGAGGACGCCCACCATTGGAATATACAAGACAAGTTCTATAATGAAAAATCCCCACTAGTATATGAAAGTGACAAAATAGGAGACTCTCTATCATGAAGATCATGGTGCTACTTTGAAGCACAATGTGGTAAAAGGATAGTCGCATTGCCCCTTCTCTCTTTTCTCTCATTTGTTATTTTGGGCTCTTTGGCCTCTTTTTTCTCTTTTTTATTTTTTATTTTTTTTCTTTTCTCTTTTTTTTTAAATTTTTTTTCACCCGGAGTCTCATCCCGACTTGTGGGGGAATCATAGTATCCATCATCCTTTCCTGACATGGGACAATGCTCTAATAATGATGATCGTCACACTTTTATTTACTTTACAGCTCAAGAATTACAACTCGATACTAGAACAAATATATGACTATATGAATGCCTCTGGCGGTGTACCAGGATGTGCAATGATCAAGAGTGACATGTATAAAAAATATGAACAGTGGCTTTGCCACAAATACGATGTCAACTACGTGATCATGCAAAGCAATATGACAATGATGGTATGTCTCATAATAAACGGAATGGTGGAAGTTGCATGGCAATGTATCTCAGAATGGCTATGGAAATGCCATAATAGGTAGGTATGGTGGCTGTTTTGAGGAAGGGTATATGGTGGGTTCAATGCACCGATGAAAGTTGCGCGGTACTACAGAGGGTAGCAACGGTCGAAGGGTGAGAGTGTGTATAATCCATGGACTCAACATTAGTCATAAAGAAATCACATACTTATTGCAAAAATTTATTAGCCATCAAAATAAAGTACTACACACATGCTCCTAGGGGGATAGATTGGTAGGAAAAGACCATCGCTCCTCCCCGACCACCACTCATAAGGAAGACAATCAAAAAATAAATCATGCTCCGACTTCATCACATAACAGTTCACCCTACGTGCATGGTACGGGAATTAAAAACCTTAACACAAGTATTTCTACGAATCCACAAGTACTCACTAGCATGACTCAAATATCAGCATCTTTATATCTCAAAACAAATGCAAGGAATCAAACTTCTCGTAGTATTCAATTCTCTTTATATGAAAGTTTTTACTATATCCCTCTTGGATGCCCATCATAATAGGACTAAATTCATAACCTAAGGAAATTACCATTGTGTTTAAAGACTATCAATATAATATAATTGAAGCATGAGAGTTCATCAATTTCTTCAAAATAAAACCACCGCCGTGCTCTAAAAATATATAACTGAAGCAGTAGAGCACCTACCTAGCTCAAAAGATATAAGTGAAGCACATAGGGTATTCTAATAAATTCACGATTAATGTGTGTACCTCTCAAAAGGTGTGTACATCAAGGATGATTGTGGAAAAATAAAAATCAAAGACTTATATCATACAATATGCTCCAAGCAAAACACATATCATGTGGTGAATAACAATATGGCCTCAAGTAAATTTACCGATGGATTGAAGACGAAAGAGGGGATGCCTTCTGGGGCATCCCCAAGCTTAGGCTCTTGGTTGTCCTTCAATATTACCTTGGGGTGCCTTGAGAATCCCCAAGCTTAGGCCCTTTCCAATCCTTATTCCATGGTCTATCGAATCTTTACCCAAAACCTGTTCACAACACAATACTCAACAAAAAACTTGTAAGCTTCGTTAGTATAATAAAGCAAATCACCACTTAGGTACTGTTGTGAACTCATTATAAATTTATATTGGTGTTATATCTACTATATTCCAACTCTCTCTATTGTCCATACCCTCCAATACTACCCATAGATTCATCAAAATAAGCAAACAACACAACAAAAACATAATCTATCAAAAACAGAACAATCTATAGTAATATGGAAACTTCATATACTTCTGTAACTCCAAAAGTTCTGGAAAATTAGGACAACCTGGGCAATTTGTATATCAATCTTGTGCAAAAAGAATCAGGATTTATCACACTGGGCGCAAAAGTTTCTATTTTTCAGCAAGATCAAATCAACTATCACCATAGATCATCCCAAAGGTATTACTTGGCACTTTATTGAAACAAAAGCTATAAAACATGACTAGTAAAGCAGTTTAATCATGTGAACACACAAAAACAGTAGGTAAAAGTGTTGGGTTGTCTCCCAAAAAGCGCTTTTCTTTAATGCCTTTCTAGATAGGCATGATGATTTCAATGACGCTCACATAAAAGATAAGAATTCAAACATGTAAAAGAGCATCATGAAGCATATGGCTAGCACATTTAAGTCTAACCCACTTCCGATGCATAGGGATTTTGTGAGCAAGAAATTCATGGGAACAAGAATCATCTAGAATAGGAAGGCAAAACAAGTGCAACTTCAAAACTTTCAACATAAAGAGAGGAAACTTTATATTATCGAGATATGTAAAAGCATAAGTTCCTCCTTCATAATAATTTTCAATATCATCATGAATGAATTCAACAATATAACCATCACATAAAGCATTCTTTTCATGATCCACAAGCATAGAAATTTTATTACTCTCCACGTAAAAAAATTTGATCTCATTCGTAGTAGTGGGAAAATTTATTCCAATTAATGTGAGGCAGAATCCGATTGAAAATTAAAATCACGATGACAAGTTTCATCGTTATCATTATTCTTTATAGCGTACATGTCATCACAATAAACATCATAGATAGAAACTTTGTTCTCATAATCAATTGGAACCTCTTCCAAAATAGTGGAGTCATCACTAAATAAAGTCATGACCTCTCCAAATCCACTTTCATCAACATAATCATCATAATTAGGTGGCATGCTATCATCATAATAAATTTCCTCATCAAAACTTGGGGGACAAAAATATCATCTTCATCAAACATGGCATCCCCAAGCTAGTGGCTTTGCATATCATTAGCATCATGAATATTCAAAGGATTCATACTAACAACATTGCAATCATGCTCATCATTCAAAGATTTTATGCCAAACATTTTATGAACTTCAGTTCCATTTTTTGTAGTTTTCTTTTATAGAGTAAACAAGTGATAAAACAAGAAACTAAAAGATTCAATTGCAAGATCTAAAGATATACCTTCAAGCACCCACCTCCCTGGCAACGACACCAGAAAAGATCTTGATGTCTACTACGCAACCTTCTTATTGTAGACTCCTATTGGGCATCCAAGCGCAGAGTTTTGTAGGACAGTAGCAGTTTTCCCTCAACTTGATGACCTAAGGTTTATCAATCTATGGGAGGCGTAGGATGAATATGGTCTCTCTCAAACAACCCTGCAACCAAATAACAAAGAGTCTCTTGTGTCCCCAACACACCCAATACAATGGTAAACTGTATAGGTTTACTAGTTCGGCAAAGAGATGGTGATACAAGTGCAATATGGACGGTAGATATAGGTTTTTTGTAATCTGAAAATATAGCAAGTGGCAAAAGTGAGCACAAATGGTATTGCAATGCATGGAAACAAGGCCTAGGGTTCAAACTTTCACTAGTGCAAAGTCTCTCAACAATGATAACATAATTAAATCATATGGCAATCCCTCAACATGCGACAAAAGTCACTCCAAAGTTCCTATCGCGGAGAACATAAGATGAAATTTCTTCTAGGGTATGAAACCACCTCAAAATTATTCTTTCCGATCTATCCATTGAGATATTCCTATAAATGTCACAAATAGCCCGAGAGTTCGTAGTATCATAACACCATATGATACACATCAACCAACCCTAATGTCACCTAGATACTCCAATGTCACCACAAGTATCCGTGGGTCAATTATATGATATGCATCAAACAACTTCAGATTCATAATATTCAAGCCAACACAAAGAACCTCAAAGAGTGCCCCAAGATTTCTACCTGAGAAACAAGGACGAAAACGTGCATCAACCCCTATGCATAGATTACCCCAATGTCACCTCGGGAATCAGTGAGTTAAGTGCCAAAACATACATCAATTGAATTAATAGAACACCCCATTGTCATCACGGGTGCAAGACATGCATCAAGTGTTCTCACATCCATAATAGTATTCAATTTGATAATAGTGAAACCTCAAAGGTAAAACTCAATTCATCTCAAGAAGATAGAAACACCGTATGATCCAACTATAGTAACAAAGCTCGCGGTCCATCAAGATCGTGCCAAATCAATAACACGAATGAGCGAGAGATCAAACAGATAGCTATTGGTACATTCTCACATCCATAATAGTATTCAATTTGATAATAGTGAAACCTCAAAGGTAAAACTCAATTCATCTCAAGAAGATAGAAACACCGTATGATCCAACTATAGTAACAAAGCTCGCGGTCCATCAAGATCATGCCAAATCAATAACACGAATGAGCGAGAGATCAAACAGATAGCTACTGGTACATGCCCTCAGCCCCGAGGGTGAACTACTCCCTCCTCATCATGGTGGCCGCCGGGATGATTAAGATGGCCTCCAGTGATGGTTTCCCCCTTCGGCAGGGTACTAGAACGGGCTCCCGATTTATTTTTCATGGCTAGAAAGGCTTGCGGTGGTGGAACTCCCAATCTCGGTTTCTTTTTGGAGGTTTATCTATTTATAGGAATTTTTGGCATTAGTTTCACGTCAAGGGGTTCCCGAGGGACCCACAAGCTAGGGAGGCGTGCCCTAGGGGGGCCTACCCTTGTGGTTGCCTCGGGACTCTTCCGGCCCAACTCTGATGCTCTGTGGGCTTCTTCTGGTCCATAAAAAATCATCGTAAATTTTCAGCTCATTCGGAGTCCATTTGATATTCCTTTTCTGTAAAACTCAAAAACAAAGAAAAACATAAACTGGCACTTGGCTCTGGGTTAATAGGTTAGTCCCAAAAATAATATAAAATAGCATATTAATGCATATTAAACATCCAAAACAGATAATATAATAGCATGGAACAATCAAAAATTATAGATACGTTGGAGATGTATCATCCACTTCGGCCCGGAGTTGGCTCTTGTCACCAGATAGTTGGTCACGCTGCTCGCCGGCTTCGGCAAGCGCCTGGTGATCCTCTGCCACCTTGGTGGCCTCCTCCTTTAGCTGCTCCACCTCAGCCTGGAGCTGGCCGGCATCGACGACCGCCTGGTCGCACTGCTGGCTGGCTTCGACCAGCCGGGTTCGCAGGACCGGCACCTTGGCCACGGTGGATGTGCGGCAAGAACTTAAGTCAAGATGATGGCAGAAAAGAATGACCACTTTAAGATTCGAACCAACTTCTTTGCAGTTGGCCCGAATCTCGGGGCTACACCCAGAGGGTGCGCTAGCGTGCCCCCACTAAAAAGTATCCAGGACGTACCTTTGGCAAGGTGGAGTGCCTCCTCCTTGGCGGCAAGTTGAGTCATGATCTGGCGGTGCTTCTCTAGAAGCCGGTTATGGATACCGACTTGGAGACTGTCGAGGTGCTGCAAGAAAGCAAGAATCAGCATGAACCGCAAAGACTTTTTTAAGATTCGACCCAACTACTTCGTAGTTGGCCCGAATCTCGGGGTCTACACCCAGTGGGTGCACTAGCGCGCCCCCACTCACAAGCTAGAAAGACAAGCAATGAGACTAACGATCATGGGGCGCTCTAGCTCCAGCTGGCTCTGGTCGAAGGCTTGGATCTGGACCGCGCGCCCGGGAAGATGCTGGCGCACGGCGTCCATCGCCGCCTCCTCCTGCGCGCGTGGCCTGAAGACGGCTCTGCTGGACCCAGCCCGAGCTTGCTGCCACCCGGTGGCCAGGCCGCTTCTCGGCGCCTACTATGGGTTTACGGCAACCCTCAACGATGGAACCACCAAGGCACGGTCGCTTCCCACCGGCTCCTCCGCAGCCAGCGTCGACTCCGGCGCTCCGGCCGACATCGTCTACGGCACTCCGGCCGGCACCCCCTCCGGCGCTCCTCCTGGGGCGGCGTACCCGGTGCGACCCTCCTCCGCCCGCTCGGCCACATCATTTCGGGGCGGAGGCTCCACAATTATCTCCTCCACCTCCGAGTCGTCGGTGGCCGCCTCCAAGTTGCGCTCCTCCTGCGCCGGCACCTCTACGACCGTCGTCACTAGCTCCATGCCCTGCGGCATCTCTGGCCTAGCCGGCTCCACGGCGGCCTGGCCGAAGCCTGTGCTGAGGTCGCCGCCAGCTCCTCCTTGGCCTTGTTCCGGTCTTACCAAGCCATGCGCTTAGTGTGCGCCAGATCCAGGCCGAGGTCTTCCTTGAGCGCGAGCTCCTCCTAGTTAGTGTCGCTGCTTCGGGACTTTCGGAATGTGAAGCCGCCTTCGGTCGCCGCATCCGTCGCCGCTAGCGCTAAGTCAAGGGGCGTCCTGCGCCATGCAAGGAAGATATAAGCGAGATGCGGCCCAGCAGTCAACAGAAATCAGCAAAGGAAACTTACCCGATCGCCGTCGGGATGGCCGGCCTCTTTGGCGGCACCGTGCCAACCCGGCGCATCTTCTTGGAGGCCACCTTGCCACACGCATCCGGCCCCTCCGTCGCGCGCTTCGCGGCCGGCTTCGTCGCCGCGTCGTCCTTCCCATGTGGTCGGCTCGCCGCGGCCGGTGCACGTGACGGCCTGACATCGGCCGTCTTCCTCGGCCGCCTTGGGGGTCGATGCTGCTGTCCCCTCCCCTCAGTGGCGCTACACCACTGGTGTGCGTCAGGATTTCCACATCGTCGTCCGACCAATCTCGCAAAAGATCTGGATGCGGAGACTTGTCCACGCAGAGCACTTCGCCGGCTTCCGCCCCCTCCGAGCGAGCCCACTGGATGGCAACTACATGTGTCCTCGTCCCGCCATGTGTTTGTCGGATTGTGTTTAGCAACACCTCCCGCGTCGCATCAGGGCGAACGAGGAGTTGAGACATTGCCAAAACTGAGGACCAAGGACTCACCGCTAGCACCGGGTACTCGGCATTGTAGGGTGCCTTGCGGAAGCGCCAGTCAGGGGGCAGCCCGGCCTTGGAGATAGCGTTGAGCCAGTCGGTGACCTACTCTGGCAGCAGCCTCCCGGACGACATCTGGTGGCATCCCGGCGGTCACCCACCTGGCCGATGATGTGCGTCCGGCATTGCAGCGGCAGCACCTAGCGCGCGATGAAGGCGGCGACGAGATCCGCCCCCTTGAGCCCCTTCGGCCCTGTCATCTCCTGGATCTGGTCGCACAGATTCTGCATCCCCTACGGTGGATTCTTGGGCATGTGGCCCTAGTTCTTCTTGGCGAGTGGCTGCTCATTGAAGAACGGGGGCAGGTTGATGGCGTCGGCTCTTCCGCCGATGTTGCGCACGTAGAAGAAGGTGTTCTGCCACTTCTTGTCAGAGTCCTCGATGGGCATATTGGGAAACACCCCCATTCGGCCGGACCGAGACGATGTCAGCCCATAGTTGTACATGGCCCCGGCCTCCGGCCCCTACAGCTTGAGGAAGAAGAGGAGGCTCCATAGCTCAATGTCTGGCTCCACCCCCAAGTAACCCTCGCAGAGGGTAAGGAAGCCCGAAAGCTCCAACAAGGCGTTCGCACCAAGATGATGCGGCTGCAGCCCGAAGAAGGAAAGAAAGGCACACAAGAAATCGCTCACGGGGAGGCCGAGCCCGCGGTGGAAATGGCTGTAGAAGACCATGCGCTCACCATCTTGCGGCTGCGGCTCCAACTCTTCTCCGGGCGCGCGTTCGGCGACGTCCTCCGCCGGCAGCAATCGTTGGGTGTCGCGGAGATGCTGGATATCAGTGTCGGTGACAATGGATCCCTCCCACGTGCCCTTTGGCGGCACCATCTATGGGACTCGGCATGGGTGCGAAGTGCGGTGGAAAGAAGAAGCTAGCACGGCCGATGGTGATTCGGGCAGCATCTGGCGCTCCAGTGGGCGGCGAGCTCGAAGGACTAGAAGGAGAGAAGGAGAGCAAGACGAGGGGCACGTGCGTGAGTGTTTTCTCCGCCCCCACCCTCTGATTTTATAACCATAGCCGAACATGGGGAAGTGGGATTGGCTGCGCCCGCTATTCCACTTCCCTGCATTATGTGGGCACGTTTCCCCCACAAATTAACTGCCCTGAGAAGCACAACCGGCTGTGGCGGCCACAATAAATCCTCGCGCGGGGGATGAGGGCGCGGCGTGGTGGGCCCCAGCCTGCGGTTACGTCTCGTCCACGCATGGTGTGGCAGGGCCTCTCTAGCTACTATTCGCCACGTGGCGCTTACGTAGGGCCGAGGGAAGCACGTCCCTTCCCCTTCAAGATTCGGTAGACTCCTCTGTTTCCCGCCCATGTCGGGGTGCCGCGATCCGGCTTCCGAAAGCCGGCGCATAGTGGGTGTTAGCGGACCCGGTGGCCGCAAGCGTCATCAACATTAGTCGCCTTCTCATGGGGTCAAACTGCGAAGGCCCCCCTACTTGAAGCCAGCGAGCCTTCACAGCTTCGGGGACTACTGTCGGGGGGATGGTCCCCGGGCAAGCAATGGAACTCGGATTCCTTTCAAAAACATCGGGGCTAGCAATGCCCCTCAATCCGGTTTGTCCTTGGCTGGCTTCCCAATGTAACCTGGCCAAGTCTTGCAACCCGGCCAAGCCAACTAGCGCATGACGGTCGGTTCCTGCAAGTCAAACCTTCATCGACAAACCAGCATGGCTATAGTGCACCCCCCCCCCCCTTACGTCGGCCTGGGCAGGCACGGCTGTCGTGCCGACCAAGCCCCCGCCTAGGGCAGGCGGCGCCTTGGAGGCGCGGCCCTGTAGCAAGATGGCGCAGCCATCCCATCATGACCAACACAGCGTGTCTATAGTACCTAGCAGCCGACCGTACCCATGCCCGGTGGGCCCGGTACGGCCCGCACCCGACGGACCCGGCGAACCCGGTGCCTCGCTGCTGACCCAAGACTCTGACAACCCAGCCCCAGGCCTATGTAACTTTACCATTGTAACCTTGGGGGTTGGCCTATAAAACCCCTAGGAGGACGTCATGCACGGGGCGATCAGAAGAGAACTCCACACACACACACACACTCACTCATATCCACCCCACGGAGAAGGAGTAGCCTATGCACTGTCCTGCCTTCCTTCCTCCCCAAAACAGCTCTAGGAGCAAGATTGTACCATCCTCAAATAAACCACACTAGGTAGGACTAGGGGTTTCTTCTCTCTGGAGAGCCCCGAACCTGGGTACGTCTTGGGTCTCACACTCGCTCATACCGACCTCGCCTCTAGAGCCCACCAGTTGCCTCTTACCTATCCCTCTCTTTAGCCACCTCGTGGTATCTGCCGTGCGCCCTCCACCACATATAGTCTAAGGCAAGAAGGGGTATGTGGGAGAGGGATACAAGGCCAAAGGCCCGCGGCTATGCACAGGCAGGTACCGGATGTCCGGTCAGTGTCAGACATTCGGTGGCTCATGAGTGACCGGTCGTCTGGCACGCGTCGGATATCCGATGTTCTGCTTTTGGACAGGTGGCACCAGATTTCCGTAGCCGTCGTACGTCTGGTGACTGGAGGTTGTCGGACGTCCGAAGGTCATCGGTCGTCAGGCCGCTATAGCATCTTTGTCTATGGTTCTTCTGGCTGGGTATTTCACATCAGTTATCGGATGTCCAGTGTCGTCCGGATGTCTGGTGGTTGTTGCTTGCAGCAGCTCCATTTCTTTTGTGTTCACTTCCACGCTTCCCTCGCGGATGGTGTAGGTGATCCTTGGCGCTTGCACTCCTCCTCGTTGTTCATGAAGCTCCGACAATACCTATGCATGCCCATGAGTGGAGTGTCAAGTAGTATACCATCCTTGAAGGGGTTAAGTGAACACGTGTAAAGGAGATGATTCACCTTTGTGTATGTGAAGTAGATGTCGCACGTGTCACCTGCCAAACAGACTCTTGACATGGTGATCTCCGTAGGATGCTCTGCATCACTTCATCAACTTTCTTGGGTTCGGATATGGAGACGAATGCAAAGTGCTCACGGAAGTTTGCTAGTTGCATAGCTCTTGATTGAGTAAGTGGAGCAGGTGCATTGATACTATCAATTATCTTCTCGATCAGAACTTCATTAGCAACCTGAGGATGGACAGGGCGAAGACTTTGCTATTGCTGATCATTGTCTTCATCTTCAGCATTGTCTTCAGTCTCAACATTGTCTGCACGCTGAACGGGGGTTGGAATCACAACTAAATCATATCCTTGATCCTCAGTGGGCATAATTTCTCCAGTACCCATTAGCTTGCACTAGCAGGAACTTCATCTAGCACATTTGGCAGGTGCTCTCATTGCGAGCCCTTAGTCTCATCGAACCACACATTGATACGTCTCCAACATATCTATAATTTTTTATTGTTCAATGTTATTATATTATCTGTTTTGGATGTTTTATATGCATTAATATGCTATCTTACATTATTTTTGGAACTAACCTATTAACCTAGAGCGCAGTGCCAGTTTCTGTTTTTCCTTATTTTGAGTTTTATAGAAAAGGAATATCAAACGGAGTCCAAACGAGCTAAAAATTTATGGTGATTTTTATGGACCAGAAGAGACCTACGGTGCATGAGTCCCGAGGCGACCACAAGGGTAGGAGGCACCCCCAGGGTGCGCCGCTGGCTTGTGGGTCCCTCGGGAACCCCCTGACATGGAACCGATGCCAAAAATTCCTATAAATCCCAAAACACCCAGAAAGAAACCTAGATCTGAAGTTCCACCACCGCAATCCTCTGTAGCCATGAGAAACCAATCGCAAGCCTGTTCCGGCACCCTGCCGGTGGGGGAAACCATCGCCGGAGGCCATCTTCATCATCCCGGTGGTCTCCAAGATGAGGAGGTAGTAGTTCAACCTCGGGGCTGAGGGTCTGTACCAGTAGCTATGTGTTTGATCTCTCTCTCTCTCTCGTGTTCTTGATTTGGCATGATATTGATGTACCGTGAGCTTTGTTACTATAGTTGGATCATATGGTGTTTCTCCCCCTCTATCTTCTTGTGATGAATTGAGTTTTACCTCTGAGGTTTCACTATTATCAGATTGAATACTATTATGGATTTGAGAACACTTGATGTATGTCCTGCGTGGGATACCCGTGGTGACAATGGGGTGTTCTATTGATTCACCTTATGTATGTTTTGGCACTCAACTCACGGATTCCGGAGGTGACATTGGGGTAACCTATGCATAGGGGTTAATGCACATTTTCTTCATTGTTTCTCCGGTAGGAATCTTGGTGCACTCTTTGAGACTCCTTGTGTTGGATTGAATATTATGAATCTGAAGTTGTTTGATGCATATCGTATAATTGACCCACGGATACTTGTGGTGATATTGGAGTATCTAGGTGACATTATGGTTGATTGATGTGTGTCATATGGTGTTTTTTTACTACGAACTCTGGGGCTGTTTGTGACACTTATAGGAATAGCTCAATGGAATGATTCGAAAAGAATAACTTTGAGGTGGTTTCGTACCCTACAAGCAATTTCATCTTATGTTCTCCGCAATAGGAACTTTGAAGTGGCTTTTGTCGCATGATGAGGGATTGCCATATGATTTAATTATGTTATCATTATTGAGAGAACTTGCACAAGTGAAAGTATGAACCCCTAGGCCTTGTTTCCAAGCATTGCAATACCATTTTTGCTCACTTTTGTTACTCCCTACCTTTCTGTTTTTATATTTTCAGATTACAAAAACCTATATCTACAATCCATATTACACTTGTATCACCACCTCTTAGCCAAACTAGTGCACCTATACAATTTACCATTATATTGGGTGTGTTGGGGACACAAGAGAGTCTTTGTTATTTGGTTGCACGGTTTTTGCAGAGAGACCATCTTCGTCCTACGCCTCCCACGGATTGATAAATCTTAGGTCATCCACTTGAGGGGAAATTGCTATTGTCCAACAAAACTATGCGCTTGGAGGCCCAACACGAGTCTACAAGAATAAGGTTGCATAGTAGACATCACACATCTAAAGTTTCAACCACTTTATAGTGGAAGAGGTCGAAGACCCTATAGGTGGGCTAATCCTTTTCGTAACCAAGCATAAAACCTTCATGTGCTTTGAGTGCAAATTTGGAAGCGCGATGTGGATCCTTTATCCAACAACTGCAACTGAAGACATTGAAATAACTTACGTTTGGCTTCTTACCAGTGAGCAGTTCATAAGATGTCTTCTTGAAGAATTTATGAAGATATACTTTGTTGATGATGTGGCATGCATTATCAATGGCTCCAGGCCAGAACTTCGCAGAGTCTTGTACTCATCAAGCATCGTCCAGGCCATCTTAATAAGAGTCCTATTCTTGCGCTCCACGACGCCATTCTGTTGTGGAGTGTATGGAGCTGAAAGCTCATGAGAGATGCCCAGAGTGTCAAGATAAGTGTCGGGGCCTATGTTCTTGAATTCAGTGCCATTGTCACTCTTGATGTGCTTGATCTTGATGCCATAGTGGGTCATGGCATGATTGGAAAATCTTCCGAAGACATCCTGCATTTCAGTCTTATAGAGAATTATATAGACCTGGCTCATGATGCCCCTGTTGGGGAACGTTGCATGGAAAACAAAAAATTCTACGCACACGCAAGATCTATCCATGGAGATGAATAGCTAGAAGAGGGGGGTCACCTACATACCCTTGTAGATCACTAAGCGGAAGTGTTTATCAACGCGCTTGTTGTAGTCGTACACCTACACGATCTGTCCCAATCAAGTACCAAACATACGGCACCTCCATGTTCAGCACACATTCAGCTCAATGACGTCATCGCCTTCTCGATCCAGCAAGAGAGGCGAAGTAGTAGATGAGTTCCGGCAGCACGACGGCATGGTGACGGAGGTGGTGAAACTATCTGCAGGGCTTTGCTAAGAACAATGGACGTGGACAGAGGAGGAACTAGAACTAGAGGGAGATGGGGCACCGCACACAGCTCGGGGATCGTGGTGTGTGTTGCCCCTCTCCTTCCTCTCATATATATAGGTGGGGGAGGAGGGGAGGCAGCCTAAGGCGCCCCCAAGGGGGCCGGCGGCCAACCCAAGGGCCTGCCCTGGCCGCGCCCCCTCCTTCTTTGGCGCCTGGGGAGAAGGCAGGAGGGGAGGCGCCCCCCTCCCCCTTTCCTTTCTCTCATGTTGAGGGGAAGGCATGAGGGGCTAGCCCTCCTCCCTTTCCTTCCCTAGGGATGGCGGCCTAGAGGTGGTGCGCACCAGCCCCTTGTAGGCTGGTGTGCTTCCCTTGTTGGCCCAATAAGCCCAATAACTCCATGTGGCCTTCCCGAAACCCCTTCCGGTGATCCGATAAATACCCGATGCATTCTGAAACCTTACCGGAGACCAAATAGTATTGTCCTATATATCAATCATTACCTCCGGACCATTCCGGAGCTCCTCTTCATGTCCGTGATCTCATCCAGGACTGCGAACAACATTCGATCACTATTTCACAAAACTCATATAATACTATATCATCAATGAATGTTAAGCTTGCAGACCCTATGGGTTCGAGAATGATGTAGACATGACCGAGACGCTTCTCCGTTCAATAACCAATAGGAGGACCTGGATGCCCATATTGATTCCTACATATTCTACGAAGATCTTTATCGGTCGAACCTTTATGACAACATACGTAATTCCCTTTGTCTATCGGTATGTTACTTGCCTGTGATTTGATCGTCGGTATCTCCATACCTAGTTCAATCTCGTTACCGGCAAGTCTCTTTACTCGTTCTGTAATACATCATCTCATAACTAACTCAGTCATTTTGCTTGCAAGCATCTTATGATGTTGTATTACCAAGAGGGACCAGAGATACCTCTCCGATAGATGAAGTAACAAATCCCAATCTCGATCCATACCAACTCAACAGACACCTTCGGAGATACCTGTAGAGCATCTTTGTGATCACCCAGTTACGTTGTAACATTTGATAGCACACAAGGTATTCCTTCGGTATCCTAGAGTTGCATGATCTCATGGTCGAAGGAATATGTATTTGACATTAAGAAAGCATAGCAATAAACTAAACGACCATATGCTATGCTAACGGATGGATCTTGTCCATCACATCATCCTCCAAATGATGTGACCCCATTATCAAGTGACAACACAGGTCTATGGTTAGGAAACCTTAACCATCTCTTGTTCAATGAGCTAGTCTAGTAGAGGCTTACTAAAGACACTGTATTTGTTTGTGTATCCACACACGTATTTAATTTTGTTGTCAATACAATTCTAGCATGAATAATAAACCTTTATCATGATTAAGGAAATATAGTAATAACCACTTTATTATTGCCTCTAGGGCATATTTCCAATAGACGCGCGCAAGCCGAACAAGCGCAAGAGAGACACAGCCGGCGAAGAGACCAGCCGGACCTGGAACGGAGAGCTCCTCCATCCGTTTTACAGTTAGTTGTATGCACGTATGTATCGCTACATTTTGAAGTTTAATTAAAGCAGCAGGTCCCCTGAACGACACTCGGGGGCTACCTTTTCTATCAAATACCGTGTCCTGCACACTTATGATTTCACCCCCTCCCGCCCGGTTGGTTCATCCAGATCGGGGGCTCGGGGGCTAGCCGGCTCGACCATACCCCATTGTCCCCCTTAGTCTGTTTCGGCGTGTCCGAGTTGCCAGTCCTCTTCGCCCTAACACACAGACCGGCTTCGGCTGTCGGCTGGCAAGAAACAATGGCCAAACACACTGGCATGCGGGGACCCGCTAAGTTATTTGGGCAGATTGGTCCATCCGGCACCACCGCATTAAATTATCGCACGACCGGCTGCACGCCAGCCGGCCCAGTGGGTGCTTCATGTGACACCCAAAAATTTTGACCTTGTTTTATTAATTAAAATTTTGCCAGGAAATTAAAACTTTTATTTTCTGGGCTCCCTTTTGATATTTTTAAAACCATTTTCTTCCTTGTTGTGATGAAGTTTTTCCCAAAGTGAAAACCTTTCAAATATGTTATTAGACTTGTTTAACCTCTCAAGAAAAACTTTTCTTTTATCAGTATAAGTAATTACATAATTAATTTGCTTGATCTTTATTTTCTTGAAAAAATGGTTTTTAAGGGTTATATGGCCATATTTGAACTACAACCATTTGATAAATTCACTTAAAATTCCAACCAAAATTTGGAGATGTCATGTGATGTTTTTAAATCACTTCTATACAAAAATATATTTTATTCTTGAAATAATTTAAGCTCTACACCCAATTTTCTTCTCTGGTCCAGAGTGCAATTTTGCACTACAACTCATTTAAATATTTCTTTCTAGCCTCCACCAAAATTATGGGATGTTAGTAGTAGCATATGATTCAACTTTATGCAAAAATCCAGTGTTGTTATTTGAAAGTTTTGAGTGAATCAACCTCTCTTTCATTCTGGTCCAACTTGAGGATTTGTACTGCAACCACAGTTTTAGTTTCTCCTTTTTCCATGATTCCTTTTTCTACTCTTAGTCCTCCCTACTAAACCCCAAAGTCCAGGAGCATGCACCCATTGGAATGTTTTTGGTTCATGAAATGATGCCATTTAACTTCTGTACAGAATTGAAGTTCTGCAATTCTTGCACTAACAAGTTTCTGTTTTTGGCCAACTAACCTCACCAACCTCTCTTTCACCTAATGAGACCACCATCTGTTTTGACCACTCCAAGAACTGCCTAGATGCCTCTGGCATTTTGTCAAACACCCTGTGGGCATGAACAGATTTGGCATGATTGTAAGTTTGTATTATGAACTTGGTCCTATGACCCAACAAGCATGTCCACTAGCATCCCAGATACCCCTAGACTAGACCTGCTGATCCCCAGCTCCAACCAAGCCACCTAGCAGGCCATGGCATTTCGCCGAGCAGTTGGTGGGCATGCACTGGGCGCGCCCAGAGCGCGCCAACTGCAGCCGCGCACCCGAGCCGCCGCGTCGCGCCCCTGGTTTGGCCCACACTGTAGAACCACGCCACACGCTCCCCTTCTCGCCACAACATGCCAGCCCACCCTGGCGCCCTACAGAGCCACCGCCAGAGCCCTCTTGGCGGCACGCCGGCGTCCGCAGTGCGCCCTACCACGGTCGGCGCCGCCCGAGCCACCCTAGCTCGCCACCTGCCCCTGGAGCATCGCAAGCTTATCCCCCGCTCGTCTGCTAGCGCTCGTCACCGCCACGTCGCCCTAGCTACAGGAAGGCGGTTCGCCGGTGAACTTATCCACGGCCGCCGCGGAACCGCCTTGCCTCGCCTATAAAAGGAATCCCGAGCTCGTCCCCGCACTCATGCAACCTCAGTACACTCCTCCAATTCCCCCCATGGCAGCCAATCGACCCGAGGAGGTCGTCTTCTTCCTCTCCCGCAACTCCAGCCGCCGCCACTGCCCCTGCCATTCCGGCACCACCAAGGCCTCCCCCTCCCCATTCTCTTCACCAGGAGCCCCCTCACTTCGCTCGATTTTGGTTAGGAACCACCGTAGCCCCAAACTCACTTCGCCCGACGGCCACCGTCCGCTGCGGAGCTCGCCGCCGGCAGCTCCGTCCACCCCAGAGACCAAAGCGACCATCGGAGTGACCGCCTCGGCCCCCTGAACCCGCGGGTGATCTCTGTTTCCCGAACGGTGCCGCTGTTCGCCGGCGAGCGTCGCCGGAGTTCCGCCCCGCTCAGGTAGAGAGAAAGGAGGGGAGGGAAGACCAGTCAAACCTGACAAGTGGGCCAGGCGGGCCCACTGTCAGTGACTCCCCGCGCGATCCACGCTAGATAAGTGGAGGCGTAAAACCCATAGTACGCTTTCTCTGCCCGAAAGCGTAATCTCTTTTGAACCGTTTTCTTTTTCTAATTTTATGTAAAAACAGATTTTGACCAGATCTTTGACTGGCTATAATTTTTTAAATATAACTCCAAATGAATTGATTCTTTTTCCTACATCTCTCAAATTCTGTCTAGTTTATTTTAAGATTTATTTGAAAATTTTCCAAACATCTTTTTTGTACTGTTTTTGAAATATGTGTTATTTGCATATTTTTGAAAATAGGATTTTTGAAGAGAAGAAAGCTTTCAAAAGATTTGGAGTGCACCCTGCCTTTCCACACCATGAAGGCAAGCATCTTGAACCCTGGCAAGAATATTTTTGATGTGTTGGTTGACACGTTTATAACACCACCTCATTTCGGAGAACTCGTTATTTTATGTGGTGATACGATCATTTGCATGAATGCATATTAGTGATTTTCCTTGCTGTTGGGAATGAATATACTTGTGATGGTAATCATCCTCATGTGCCTTGCATGCATGCCGGAAAGGAATCCGGGAAAGCCTCTGCCTTGGGTAGGAGTGAGCTTGTCGCCGGTCCCCGTTGGGACGGTTATGTCCGGTATGTCATAGTAAGGTATAATGGGTGGTGATTTCGTCGGTTGAAATATATTTGATATACATGTCATGCAGGGAACTTATAAGCCTCCAGAGTCGGCCGTAGATCGAGTCTTGTTTCGGTAACCCCCATACTTGTTTTCGTGCTGCCACTGGTCCCTGCCGTAGGTGAGGTATGGTCCAGTAAGTTGTTAACCCTTGTCTTGGCACACACCGTATAGAGAGGGCATGGTGGAAGATGCCGGCTGCATCCGGTAGGCATGCCACCTGGTCCGGGAGCATGGGTGTATCCGGTTGGGACCGAGAGGGGGGCACCCCTTAGAGCGCGCGATAGAAATTTGATCCCATGCTACGCGAGGTTGTAGCCTCCCCACTTAGAGTTTTGCTTAACAGGTGTCATGGGTGATTCCAGACACGAGTAAAAGCTGGTGTGTGCAAGTCAGGTGTGTTTCAATTAAAAGACCGTAGACGGAATTAGTCCAATGGACTAAAGGAATCCGTTACTCGTGGGTAAAGAGTACACTCTCTGCAGAGATATTAAACCTATTCAAATAGCCGTGTCCATGGTTAAGGATTACAGTCTGGGATGGGTCAAGTGTCGGTCTTAGTGTCGGTCTTCGGAGGAGAAACCACTAAACTCGAATATTGATGATGACATGTGATATATGATGGTTATGATTGTTATCATTATGGACTAACCGTTTGCATTGTTTGAAATAATGAATATCCCTGGGACGGTGCCACCTCCTGGATATTCACTATGATTATAAGCCCTTTATGCGGCGTCGCTCAGACGCCCGACTGTGGCATGTTCGTTATTTCATTTTCATATAAGCCCTTTATGTGGCGTCGCTTAGACGCCCAACTGTGGCATGTTCGTTATTTCATTTTCGTATAAGCCCTTTATGTGGCGTCGCTCAGACGCCCGACTGTGGCATGTTTGTTATTCCATTTTCTCATAAGCCCTTTATGTGGCG
The DNA here is from genome assembly GCF_056163025.1 of Triticum urartu. Classification (NCBI taxonomy): domain Eukaryota; kingdom Viridiplantae; phylum Streptophyta; class Magnoliopsida; order Poales; family Poaceae; genus Triticum; species Triticum urartu. Next base: position 302,915,018 of record NC_141876.1, read on the forward strand.
TCACTCAGACACCCGACTGAGGCATGTTTGTTATTTCATTTTCTCATAAGCCCTTTATGTGGCGTCGCTCAGACGCCTGACTGTGGTATGCTTGTTATTTTATTTGCTTTATAAGCCCTTTATGTGGTGTCGCTAAGACGCCCGACTGAGGCATGCTCACTTTTACTATCCTTTCGAGACGTCGCTTCAGACATCCGATCGGTGCATTTTATTACTATTCTGTCATTACATATTCCGGTTGCACATAAATAACCTGCTTGCACGCAACAAGATTTTATTTATGACTTACGATGTGATCATAGAATATTTCAGTGCATGTTGATCAATTATATTATACCTGTGTTCTTAATGTTTGCGAGTACATTCAAAGTACTCACTGGCTTGTCCCTGGCTATTGTCTTGGCCAGATTGCTTGCTTGGAGAGGAGCGTGGCGATGACAGCCTCGGGACCTAAGCAACGGTGATAGCAGCCTCGCGAAGATAGGAGTTAACCTGGTCAGTTGTTCCTGTGGGAAATGGAGTCCCATAGACCATGGTGAACCACAGACCGCTTCCGCCATCAACCACTATAAACCAGTTGTTGTACTCACAGGCCAAAATGGTCTTGTACCACATATTTTGTAAATTTTGCTTGGAATTTCTGTATCAAGTTGGTGCCTCATCAGCTAACAGTAATCCTGGGGCTGATGAGCACAACGGCCATTTTTTGGAATTTAATGCCCGGAAAACCGGTCGCGACAAACTTGGTATCAGAGCCAGGCTGACCATTGGCTAATCCTATCTTAGCCAGGTCAATAAACTTAGGTAAACCAACCCACCAGACCTCAGCCAAACCCAGTCAAACTTCCCTTGCAAGATAGCCACACCGTGACCCGACACCTTTTGGCAGTCGGTGCCCAACCTATCAACCCAACCTGTCGCTCATGCACCAGTGACCGAATCCTGAATAGTCTTTCTCACAAGCGTGTGAAGGAAGACTCCGTTCTCTTTTCTATAAAAGGGCACGCTAGCCTCAACCCAACACAGCACAACCTCTACCCAAACCGAGCTAAAATGCCAGGACCCATCGTCCACAATGAGACCACAGCAACCAACCTTGGAGGCTTTGTGACCATACTCGCAAACCTCACCCGTCGTGCCTATGCGTTAGAAGAGCCCCCAGAATATGTTGTGTACCAAGGGTCCATGAGCGGTGAGAGCCGTCAATTCTGGGCCACTGTGCACATCTATGGTAGGGGTCTAGCACCCGAGCGCCCCTACAGGTTCACTGGAAGGGCGACTTCCTTTGAGCCACAAGCCATTCAACTAGCTGCTCGAGAAGCTATAGTTCATCTCCGGCACTTGTCGCCCAGAGTTAACTGTCGCTCGTTCCACTACTACCCCAGACGTGAAGGGTATGGTAGACCACCCCAAGTTGCCAACGGAGATCACGAAACGGATCCTGCATTGTTGCACTTAGTGCGCTATGTAGGTGCACTAGAGGAACTGTTCGATCAAATCACCATTGATCTGATCGCAGCTCGTGGAGAGCTGGTTCGTCGAGCCCCGGTGAGAGAAGAGAACGAACCCGACGCCGACAACCCAGTCGTACTGTTCGGACAACCGATCGAGTCCCTAAGATCAGCCCCAGCCACCAACCAAGGGGCTTTGATGACCCAGAAGCGCTTCGCTGCCTTTTGGGAACACACTCCAACGGGGTTGTGGCCAACAATCCCCGAGATGGTCATCATCGCTACCCCGAACCAGCAGCCCCTCAACCCACTCCAGCTAATTCCAACGGTGGGAACCGTGGAGAAGCCTCGACATCCACAAGGCACGCTCGCTTGGATGTAAACGAGGTAGACTAAGTCACTCGAGTAGTGTCGAGTCCCAGTGGATCCTCGCTTTGTAATCGAGTGACCTTGTAAATGAACGCCACCTGTCGTTGTGCCCCTGTAGCCTTGCATGGATATGCCAGCATTTCTATCCCAGGCACAGTTACCAAAAACTTCCCCGACAACCCCCACAGTAACACGTCACTTTAGTGAAATATGTGTATCTGTGGTTTGACTCCGACCCTTGGAGCAGAGCTGACAATTTCTTTACCATTCACCACGGTAAAAATGACCCAGCTCCAGTGCTATAAAAGGCCACCGCATGACCTTGCCAAAACACCCCTCACCTTGTGCACCATCCTCACAACCATTTCTTGCCATGCCAAGCCCAAGCATTTATCTGAGAACCCCAGATGCAACCCCGGGTAGTTTTGTCAAGATATTGTGGGATTTTACCTGCAGTACCATGGGCACTACCCAGCCACCCCAGTACGAGCTGTTCAAATCAAGAATCACCCCTTCCACCTCGAGATATTGGGCAGCAGTACACATCCCTCCCTTGAAATCAAACCAAGACCCAACGGAGGTCTCCTTCGTGGGGAAATCTATGCCGACCCCGCAAATGGCCGTAGAAGCTGCTGCATATGAAGCGCTTGCTCGCCTTCGATTCACGGTAACCTATGCCAGCGAACAAGGGTATTATTACTTTCCGAGCCGTGTAGCACCCGGTGGAGTAACATCTTTTCCCGGTGGACGAATTGAGAGAGACCCAGTCCTAGCCAACCTGGTCCAGTACGTCATCGCTCAAGAGCATTTAACCCAACGTGTGATGGGTTATCTCCAGAGCCTCGCAGATTTAAATCCTCAGATCGCCATTGGCAGATCACTAAGGCCCGACCAGGAGAAACGCATTCATCGACTAGTCAATCCTCTTTCCCTGATAGAAGAGGAGTGTATCTCAGTACCAGAGGTGTTTTCTCGGGACCCCGTCTAGTTACCGTTTCCATTCTAGGTGTCGCTGCTGTGTTCATTATTGCAACATGTACCCATGTGTTATAACTTATGCATGATATCCGGAGCTTGCGCGATGAATAAATTATTTGGATTCTACTAATATGTATAGTTTTGTTGTGGTTTATGCCCCTTTATTTTAACCGTTTTCCCTCGCGAAAAATCCCGGAGTAAGATTACTTTTCCCGGTGCGACTGCATCGTACACCTTTTCACGACGTGGATTATTTAGTTTCACACAGCACCACGGCAGCAGACTCACAACCGCTCGAGCACATACCCGGCTTGCAAAAAAACACGTGACCGTGGAGTATTTGTTTGTTTTAAAACAACCCTTAGCAAATCTCGAGGACGAGATTTTTCTTAAGGGGGGTAGTGTTGTGACACCCAAAATTTTTGATCTTGTTTTATTAATTAAAATTTTGCCAGGAAATTAAAACTTTTACTTTCTGGGCTCCCTTTTGATTTTTTTAAAACCATTTTCTTCCTTGTTGTGATGAAGTTTTTCCCAAAGTGAAAACCTTTCAAATATGTTATTAGACTTGTTTAACCTCTCAAGAAAAACTTTTCTTTTATCAGTATAAGTAATTACATAATTAATTTGCTTGATCTTTATTTTCTTGAAAAATGGTTTTTAAGGGTTATATGGCCATATTTGAACTACAACCATTTGATAAATTCACTTAAAATTCCAACCAAAATTTGGAGATGTCATGTGATGTTTTTAAATCACTTTTATACAAAAATATATTTTATTCTTGAAATAATTTAAGCTCTACACCCAATTTTCTTCTCTGGTCCAGAGTGCAATTTTGCACTACAACTCATTTAAATATTTCTTTCTAGCCTCCACCAAAATTATGGGATGTTAGTAGTAGCATATGATTCAACTTTATGCAAAAACCCAGTGTTGTTATTTGAAAGTTTTGAGTGAATCAACCTCTCTTTCATTCTGGTCCAACTTGAGGATTTGTACTGCAACCACAGTTTTAGTTGCTCCTTTTTCCATGATTCCTTTTTCTACTCTTAGTCCTCCCTACTAAACCCCAAAGTCCAGGAGCATACACCCATTGGAATGTTTTTGGTTCATGAAATGATGCCATTTAACTTCTGTACAGAATTGAAGTTCTGCAATTCTTGCACTAACAAGTTTCTGTTTTTGGCCAACTAACCTCACCAACCTCTCTTTCACCTAATGAGACCACCATCTGTAGTTTTTGACCACTCCAAGAACTGCCTAGATGCCTCTGGCATTTTGTCGAACACCCTGTGGGCATGAACAGATTTGGCATGATTGTAAGTTTGTATTATGAACTTGGTCCTATGACCCAACAAGCATGTCCACTAGCATCCCAGATACCCCTTGACTAGACCTGCTGATCCCCAGCTCCAACCAAGCCACCTAGCAGGCCATGGCATTTCGCCGAGCAGTTGGTGGGCGTGCACTGGGCGCGCCCAGAGCGCGCCAACTGCAGCCGCGCACCCGAGCCGCCGCGTCGCGCCCCTGGTTTGGCCCACACTGCAGAACCACGCCGCGCGCTCCCCTTCTCGCCACAACACGCCAGCCCGCCCTGGCACCCTACAGAGCCACCGCCAGAGCCCTCTTGGCGGCACGTCGGCGTCCTCAGTGCGCCCTGCCACGGTCGGCGCCGCCCGAGCCACCCCAGCTCGCCACCTGCCCCCTGGAGCTTCGCAAGCTTATCCCCCGCTCGTCTGCTAGCGCTCGTCGCCGCCACGTCGCCCTAGCTACAGGAAGGCGGTTCGCCGGTGAACTTATCCACGGCCGCCGCGGAACCTCCTTGCCTCGCCTATAAAAGGAAGCCCGAGCTCGTCCCCGCACTCATGCAACCTCAGTACACTCCTCCAATTCCCCCCATGGCAGCCAATCGACCCGAGGAGGTCGTCTTCTTCCTCTCCGGCAACTCCAGCCGCCGCCACTGCCCCTGCCATTCCGACACCACCAAGGCCTCCCACTCTCCATTCTCTTCACCAGGAGCCCCCTCTCCCTCTCGTGAGTCCATCCCCCTACACGGTTTTGGTCAGGAACCACCGTAGCCCCAAACTCACTTCGCCCGACGGCCACCGTCCGCTGCGGAGCTCGCCGCCGGCAGCTCCGTCCACCCCAGAGACCAAAGCGACCATCGGAGTGACCGCCTCGGCCCCCTGAACCCGCGGGTGATCTCTGTTTCCCGAACGGTGCCGCTGTTCGTCGGCGAGCGTCGCCGGAGTTCCGCCCCGCTCGGGCAGAGAGAAAGGAGGGGAGGGAAGACCAGTCAAACCTGACCAGTGGGCCAGGCGGGCCCACTGTCAGTGACTCCCCGCGCCATCCATGCTGGATAAGTGGAGGCGTAAAACCCGTAGTACGTTTTCTCTGCCCGAAAGCGTAATCTCTTTTGAACCGTTTTCTTTTTCTAATTTTATGTAAAAACAGATTTTGACCAGATCTTTGACTGGCTATAATTTTTTAAATATAACTCCAAATGAATTGATTCTTTTTCCTACATCTCTCAAATTCTGTCTAGTTTATTTTAAGATTTATTTGAAAATTTTCCAAACATCTTTTTTGTACTGTTTTTGAAATATGTGTTATTTGCATATTTTTGAAAATAGGATTTTTGAAGAGAAGAAAGCTTTCAAAAGATTTGGAGTGCACCCTGTCTTTCCACACCATGAAGGCAAGCATCTTGAACCCTGGCAAGAATATTTTTGATGTGTTGGTTGACATGTTTATAACACCACCTCATTTCGGAGATCTCGTTATTTTATGTGGTGATACGATCATTTGCATGAATGCATATTAGTGATTTTCCTTGCTGTTGGGAATGAATATACTTGTGATGGTAATCATCCTCATGTGCCTTGCATGCATGCTGGAACGGAATCCGGGAAAGCCTCTGCCTTGGGTAGGAGTGAGCTTGTCGCCGGTCCCCGTCGGGACGGTTATGTCCGGTATGGCATAGTAAGGTATAATGGGTGGTGATTTCGTCGGTTGAAATATATTTGATATACATGTCATGCAGGGAACTTATAAGCCTCCAGAGTCGGCCGTAGATCGAGTCTTGTTCTAGTAACCCCCATACTTGTTTTCGTGCTGCCACTGGTCCCTGCCATAGGTGAGGTATGGTCCAGTAAGTTGTTAACCCTTGTCTTGGCACACACCGTATAGAGAGCCCATGGTGGAAGATGCCGGCTGCATCCGGTAGGCATGCCACCTGGTCCGGGAGCATGGGTGTATTCGGTTGGGACCGAGAGGGGGGCACCCCTTAGAGCGCGCGATAGAAATTTGATCCCATGCTACGCGAGGTTGTAGCCTCCCCACTTAGAGTTTTGCTTAACAGGTGTCATGGGTGATTCTAGACACGAGTAAAAGCTGGTGTGTGCAAGTCAGGTGTGTTTCAATTAAAAGACCATAGACGGAATTAGTCCGATGGACTAAAGGAATCCGTTACTCGTGGGTAAAGAGTACACTCTCTGCAGAGATATTAAACCAATTCGAATAGCCGTGTCCACGGTTAAGGATTACAGTCTGGGATGGGTCAAGTGTCGGTCTTAGTGTCGGTCTTCGGAGGAGAAACCACTAAACTCGAATATTGATGATGACATGTGATATATGATGGTTATGATTGTTATCATTATGGACTAACCGTTTGCATTGTTTGAAATAATGAATATCCCTGGGACGGTACCACCTCCTGGATATTCACTATGATTATAAGCCCTTTATGCGGCGTCGCTCAGACGCCCGACTGTGGCATGTTTGTTATTTCATTTTCATATAAGCCCTTTATGTGGCGTCGCTCAGACGCCCAACTGTGGCATGTTCGTTATTTCATTTTCATATAAGCCCTTTATGTGGCGTCGCTCAGACGCCCGACTGTGGCATGTTTGTTATTCCATTTTCTCATAAGCCCTTTATGTGGCGTCGCTCAGACACCCGACTGAGGCATGTTTGTTATTTCATTTTCTCATAAGCCCTTTATGTGGCGTCGCTCAGACGCCCGACTATGGTATGCTTGTTATTTTATTTTCTTTATAAGCCCTTTATGTGGTGTCGCTAAGACGCCCGACTGAGGCATGCTCACTTTTACTATCCTTTCGAGACGTCGCTTCAGACATCCGATCGGTGCATTTTATTACTATTCTGTCATTACATATTCCGGTTGCACATAAATAACCTGCTTGCACGCAACAAGATTTTATTTATGACTTACGATGTGATCATAGAATATTTCAGTGCATGTTGATCAATTATATTATACCTGTGTTCTTAATGTTTGCGAGTACATTCAAAGTACTCACTGGCTTGTCCCTGGCTATTGTCTTGGCCAGATTGCTTGCTTGGAGAGGAGCGTGGCGATGACAGCCTCGGGACCTAAGCAACGGTGATAGCAGCCTCGCGAAGATAGGAGTTAACCTGGTCAGTTGTTCCTGTGGGAAATGGAGTCCCATAGACCATGGTGAACCACAGACCGCTTCCGCCATCAACCACTATAAACCAGTTGTTGTACTCACAGGCCAGAATGGTCTTGTACCACATATTTTGTAAATTTTGCTTGGAATTTCTGTATCAAGTTGGTGCCTCATCAGCTAACAGTAATCCTGGGGCTGATGAGCACAACGGCCATTTTCTGGAATTTAATGCCCGGAAAACCGGTCGCGACACTTGACTTGCGCTCAGTGTCTAAAAAAGCCTAAGTCATGCGCGTCCCTTCCAAAGCCAAAACTCCTTGTCACAGACCGGCACTCGGTTGTTCGACTAGCGGGAGGGAGGCCCAAAGAGGGGGCAAGCGAAAAAAAGCCTAAGGATGGAGAGCGAAAGCATGAACACTCGAAAAATATTTGCATAATAAAAGGCCCACGGCCGGAGTTCATTACATTTCACTACACCCCAGTGGGTGGACCTGCTACTTAACAAAGTTCACAAGAAAAAAAGACAGATTGGCCACAAGAAGTTGCCGCGTCAGGTTGCGTGTCCCCGCCTCCTGCACGCCATCCACGGTCGCCGTGTCGGCATCGGTTTGCGCCGGCTCCTCCGCATCGGCCTCCGGGTCCGCCAAGACACCGGTGTTGTCCAACGCGGCCTCGTCGTCCGCATAGGTGTCCATCTTGTCAGATCTGCCGGTCGGGTCGTCGAGAGCCACACCGAAGTCGTCGGGCGGGAGCTCTTTGTCGTCCTCCGTCTGATCCACGTTGAATTCCTCGTGTGCAGCGAACAAGGCGAGATAGTTGGATCACCCAGTGATCCGGCGCGCTTGAGCTTCCAGGTCGGCCTCCACGCCGGCTCGTTGGGTCGGCAATAGGTCCAGACTTATGTCCGGATACCAAGACATGACGAAGCGCAGAGCCAAGTCCGCGCCGGTGCGGGCTGAGGATATTCGCCACGCATGGAGTCGTGCCACGCCAGCCGCCAGCCCGCGCGCCAGCCGAGTGACACTATTGGGCACCACCACCTCCAGCCAGAGGGCGGCCGTCATGCCCAACCCAGCCTTGAATAGCCTGGCCATCTGCCTATCTAGGTCGTTCAGGCGGGCTTCACCAGCGAGCATAAGCTCCGAGAAGGTCTAGGCGGCATGCGGGTTGACCGTGGCACCCGCATCCACCTGGGCAATCGGGTGTAGGCGCACAGCTTCCTCCGACATGTCTTGCATCTCCGGGAAGGCCCTTGTGCATGAAGAAGGGAATTAGTTAGCTATGCAAAAGTTCAGCCAACTCGCAAACCGGCTGGGCAATTGAGGAAATAATTACGGAGGAGGACTTCTTCCAAATGTTGTGCCTCGCACAACATACCATTCTGCTCCAGGCCCATGCGCGGCCCCGGACCTCAAGCTCCTTATCGATCTTGGTGCGCTTCTCGATGGATGCCTTCATCTCTTCGTCCCTCATGGTGGCCGCCTTCTTGTGCTCATCCCTCAGCCGGCGAGCTCCACATGGTGCGTCTCCGCCGCCTTGGCGGCCTCGGTAGTCAGCCATCCCACCTCGGCCCGGAGCTGGCTACTGTCGGCAGTCGCTTGCTCGTGCTGCTTGCCGGCTTCGGCCAGCCAGGTTTGGAGATCCAGCACCTTGGTCGTGGTGGCTACAGGGCAAACCTCCAGTTAGACACAAGATGGAAGAAAAATACTTTAAGATTTGACCGGAGCAGACTACTGTCGGCGGCCGCTTGGTCGCACTGCTTGCCGGCTTCAGCCAGCCGGGTTCGGAGATCCGGCACCTCGACCATGGTGGCTGTAGGGTAAAACTCCAGTCAGATGCAAGATGGAAGAAAAATACCTTAAGATTCGACCAAACTGCTTCACAGTTGGCCGAATCTCGGGGGCTACACCCAGTGGGTGCATTGACGCGCCCCCACTGGAAGCGTGCAACACGTACCTTGGGCTAGGTGAAGCACCTCCTCCTTGGCGGCAAGCTACGCCATGATAGGGCGGTACTTCTCCAACAGCATGTTGTGCGTGCCGACTCGCAGGCCGTCCAGATGCTGCGGGAGAGCAGGTGTCAATAGAAATCACCAACGCATATAAGACCGACCCCAGCCCGACCCTCGGGGCTACACCCTGTGGGTACGCTGGCATGCCCCCACTGATCAACCGTAAACCAAGCTAAGAAAAAAAAGTTTTACCGTAACGGCGCACTCCAGCTCCCGCGTTTGCTCCAGGCCGCTCTGGCTGAAGAGTTGTTGGCGCACGGCTTATATCGCCGCCTCCTCCTGAGTGCGCGGCCCGGCGGGGCCGCTCCCCGGCGTTGTCTCCGCACTCATGGTGTCCTGCGGCGGCATGACTACCAAGGCGCGATTGCCTCCCACCGGTGCTTCCAAGACTAGCGTCGATCCCGGCGTGCTAGCCAGCATCACCAACAGCGCTCCATCCGGGGCGGCGGCCTCCCCGCGCCACCTCCTCCGTCTCCTGCCTGCTCGGTCGGATCGTTCCGAGGCGGTGTGTCCATGACGATCTCGTAGTCACTGTCGTCCGCCTCCTCCGGGTCACGCCCCTCATCTGTTTGCAGCTTGATGATTGTCTCTGCCGGCGTCACGCCCGCCGCCCACTCCAGCCAGGCCGAGTACGTGACGGCCTGCCGCCTCATCTCAGTAGCCCTCGCCCACGCTAGGGCCGAGGCCTCCCTCGCCACCTCGGCAGCTGCCGCCAACTCCCGCTCGGCCATGTTCTGATCCTGCTAGGTGACGCGCTCTGTGTCCGCCGGGTCAAGGCCGAGATTATCCTCGGGCGAGATCTACACCAGGTCGATGGCACTGCTCTGGGTCTTCCAGAACACGACCTCGTTCCCAGACACAACCGTCACGGCTGCCAACGCCAACTCAAGGGGCGACCTATGCACCGTGAAGAAACCGTTAAGTGAAATGCAACCAAGTAGTGGCCTCACCGAGTCCTTCTCGTGCAGCCGGCGCACCGCCGCCGGCTCGCGGGACGGCCCGGTCTCAACCATCTTCTTCAGTCGCCTTGGGGGATCGACGTTGTCATCTCCTGCCGTTGGCGGCGCTGCACCGCCAACGACCGTCAGGTTCTCCTCATCGTCGTCCGACCAGTCAGTCTGGGTGCGGCGACTTACCCACATGGAGCACCGAGCCGGCTTCGGCACCAGCCGGCTACGCTTCAGACAGCTCCGCATTCTCGGTGATGGACTCGCCCCCATCCGAGCCGGTCTAATGAGCTGCCAAGACCTGCGTCCTCGGCCCGTCACGGATTTGTTAGACCGCGAGCAGTAGCCTCTCTCTCGGTGCATCGAGACGGAAGAAAAGCTCAGACATTGCAAGAAATGGAGACCAGGGACTCACCACTGGCGCCAGGCAGACCTTGTTATAGGGCGCCTTCCAGAAACACGAACTGATGGCCATCCCGGCCTTGGAAATGTTGTTCACCCGTTCGAGGACCTGCGCTGACGTTAGCTCCTAGGCCAGCATCCGGCTGGAGTCCTGTCGGTCTCCCATCTTAGCGATGATATGAACACGGCGCTGCAGTGGCAACACCCGGCGCGCGATGAAGGCGTAGATGATAACCTTCCTGGTGTGCCCTTCGCGCGCCGTCATCTCGGCAATCCGGCTGCACCGGTTCAGCAGCCCCTGCGGCGGGTTCTTGGGCAGATACCTCCAGTTCATCTTGGTGAGCGGCGGCTCATCGACGAAAGGTAGCAAGTTGATGCAGTCCGCACCAACGTTGCGCATGTAGAAGAGCGAATTCCGCCACTTCCCGGCAGAATCCTCTAGGGGCATCTTGGGGAACACCCGTGCGGTCGACCCGAGATGACGATGGCCTCACAGGCGGACATCACGTCGGCTGACGGCCCCTACTGCTTGAGGAAGAACAGGCGCACCCACAGATCTATATCCGGCTCCAGGCCTAGGTAGCCCTCGCAGAGCGTGGTGAAGCCGGCGAGCTGCATCACGGGGTTGGCACCCAGGTGGTGCAACTACAGCCCGAAGAAATTTAGGAAGTAGCGGAAGAAGATGCTTGCAGGAAGGCCAAACCCACGCTCGAAGTGGATGAGGAACACCACGTGCTCGCCCTCCTCTAGTTGCGGCTCCATCTCCTTGCCCGCCAAGCGCGCAGCACCTCTGTCACCGGCGGCAGCCGCTTGGTGTCGTGGAGGTACCGGATGTCCCCCTCGTTGGTCTCGAACCCCTCTGAGGACCCCTTTGGTCGCGCCATCAGCGGAGCTTGTCGGAGGCGCAGAGCGCGGCGGCAAGAAGAAGGTCGGAGCGGTCGACGGACGCTGCGGACGGCGTCTGGGCGCTGCAGCAAGGGCGTGCTCGAGGGTTGGAGGAGAAGGAGAAGAGGAAGATGAAGGGAGAGTGAGGGGAGCGTGCGAGGGTGTTTCCGCCACGCCCCTCCCTCTGTTTTATAACCACGACGGGACATGGGAAGTGGGATCGGTTGTGCCCGCATTCCACTTCCCCGCATTGTGCGGGCACGTTTTCCCCCGTGGCTTAACTACATGGAGAAGTGCAACCGGCCGCCGCTGCCATAATAAATCCCCCATGTGCATGCCGAGGGCGCAGCGTGTCCGGGCCCAGCCTGCTGTTGCATCCCATCGCACGTGTGGCCTGGCAGGGCCTCGCCGGCCGCTGTTCACCACGTGGCGCTGCATCGGGCCGCGGGAGGTGCGTCCTTCCACTTCAAGAGTCGGTTGGCGTTTCGGTTTCCAGCCCAGGCCGGGAGGCCGCGATCCGGCTTCCGGAAGCCGGTACATAGTGGGTGTTGCCAGGACTTGGCGGCCGCAAGCTTCACCAACCCAATCGCCTTCTCAGGGGGGTGAAACTACAAAGGCCCTCCTACTTGGAGCCGGCGTGCCTTCACAGCTTCGAGGACTACTATCAGGGGGATGGCCACCGGGCAGGCAACGGAACCCGGATCCTTTTCAAAGACATCGGGGCTGGCGAAGCCCCTCAATCCGGCTCGCCCCTGGCCGGCTCCCCGGCGCGACCAGGCTAGGTGTCGCGACCTGGCTGGCCGACTGGTGCATGTCAGCCGTCCACGAGAAGTCAACCCACAGCGACAAGTAGGCGTGGCTACAATGCACCCTCCTTTACACCGGCCCCAGCAGGAGCGGCAGCGGCGTTCCCCACGCCCTTGCCCGGGGCAGCGGTGTCCTGCAGGCGTGGCCCTATAGCAGGGCGGCGGTGACCATCCCATGACGCGTGGCGAGGCATGCCACAATATCCAGCAGCCGGACGTACCCGCACCCGGCGGTTCCGATATGGCCCGCGCCCGGCGGACCCGGCAAGACTAGCACCCGGCAGACTCGGCGGCCCAATGGCCCCCACTGCCGGCTCCTAGACACCAACACTAGGGCTCCACGCCCATGTAGTATTACCATTGTAACCCCGGGAAGCCGGCCTATAGGACCCTCGGTGCCCCTCCATGCAAAGGGCTAGACTCTAGTAGAACTCTCACACACACACACACACACACACACATAGAAGAGAAGCAGCGCATTCATTGAACTATCTTCCTCCCCTCGAACAGCTCCAGGAGCAAACCTATATCCACTTCATATAAACCACACTCGACAGGACTAGGGGTGTTATCTCTCCAGAGTGCCCCAAACCTGGGTACGTTTCGTGTCTCACACTTGCTCGTGCCAACCTCGCCTCTGGAACCCACCGATGCCCTTGTGTATGTCCCCTATTTCAGCCATCCCATGGCATCTGCCGTGATATCACCATGACAGTCGCCTTCTGGAATTCTGGTTCACTTGACTCATCATCATCCTCATCCTCACTCTCTTCGTCTTCTTCTTTCTTCTCTCTGCCCCTGGCAGGCTTTTCTTTCTTCTCGGTTCTATTGTCGTGGCATCCACCTCGACCACTGTGTCCCTTCTTGACGACACTTACCATCCCGGCCCTTCTCCTTGTCCCGCTTCTCATATTCAGCTTTCTTTTTCTCAACTAGCTGTTAGATTTGACATCAATCCTAGAGATCGTGACCTTTGGTACGGTGAATTTTGCAGTACAGCCTATCAGACTTGTCGGTCTTCTCTCCTGCGTTTTTTGTTGCGCCTTCGACCTTTCTTCCCTGGGGAGGCGGCACTATCGTCGTCAGAGTCAACTTCAATGCCAGCATCCTCCCCGGGAAGCCTCCTCCCTTCTTCAGCCCGTAAACACTTGTCCACCAACGTGTAGAGCTCGTTGATGGTTTTTGGAAACCATATGTGCATTTTCTCATGCATCTTGCGATTGCACATGTTTGTGTGGAATGCGGCAATCACAGTCGTCGGGTGCACATCTGGGATGCTACACAGGACACGCCTAAACCTCTAAAAATATACCTACGTAGATCTTCTCCATCCTTTTGCGGGATCACTTGCAAGTCACTGGGTAACCCGAGGCCCTTCTGGCCCCCAGTAAAAGCACCAACAAATTCATTGCAAAGATCCGACCACGAGGAAATGGAGTTCTTCGGCAAGTTCATTAGCCAAGCTCACACATTGGGCTTGAGCGCCAATGGGAAATAATTGGCTAAAATGTTCTCATCCCTTCCCCCGGAAACCTGCACAGCAATTGTGTAAATGCCCAAGAATTCTACTGGGTTCAACTTGTCGTCGTACTTTTCCGGTACTTCCGGCATGAACGCGTGGAAAGACGACCAACGGACATGCCGCTGCTCGTGTATGAAGCCAGGGCACCCAACCTCGTAAGGTAGGTACCCACCAACAACAGGCACTGGCTCATTGATGGTTGGACTGTTGCACGCATGTGATTGATGATGCGCCTCCCGACGTCATTTAACGGTGGTGCGAGCATCTTCTGCCCACCTCTCCAGCAGCACTTTCCGTTGACCTTGCCGCGTCCGCGGATTCGAGGAGGCCATCGATACATCATCGGGCTGTGAATCCTCTGAGTTCACTGTGATTGCCTGTGCTGCTGCTAGAGTTGCTTCCGTGGACGTGATTGCACTGTTGGTGCACCGCATGCCACGCGGCCATCTGTTTGAGCTGCCGGCACAGTTGGCGGCCGTCGCGAGGGTTCCGCCAACTGAGATCTGTTCGCGTCGGCCAACTTGATCAAGCTCCGGATAGTGGCTCTCCATTCGTCCATCTTGCCAGCTACTTGAGGGAAGTCCTGCAGCATCTAGTCTCGCTCCATCGCTTCTGTCGCTGTCGAGGGCATGTTGGAGAGCGAAGAACATGACGTCGCTCGAGTCCTGGCAGGGCCAGCAGCAGCTCGTTACAATCTTGCCGCCGAATTGCGGGAGTGGCAACAGGTTGGCATGGCAGGAGTGGCGCCTGAAGATCTTGTACCTCCTCAATGGGCGACTTGTCGTGCGGGCATTGTTGTAGAGGAACAACAACTCCGATCGACATCATGTCGCGCCCATCTTGTGAAAAAGGATGCGACATGGGTCTCAGTGTCGTTCCCCGGGTCACCGCCGCTTGGGTCACCGCGGTGAGAGGGTCGCGGCTCGCGCTCGACCGGACAGGGTCACTCTGATGGTTTCGTTTGCCCATGCGCTGTGGAGGCACGGGTTGTGCGCCCACGCCATTGTTGTTGTCTTCCCCGTAGGGTCGAGGCAGGTGCCCATCCTCGGAGTCTCCACCACATGCTCCTACTGCAGTGGGCACGACACCCGCACCTCCTATGTTGGCTGCACCCACCGCAGCATCCGCACCGCCCGCAGTGGCGGTACCGCCTCGCCGCCCGTAGATGCGTGTGGTGGGAGTTTGGATGTTGATGCCTTTGTCGGCATGGAGCCCTTCTTCTTGGGCGCCATGAAAGGTGAAGAGGATGCTAAACTTGATGAAGTCGACGCGCCATTCGCCGGCTTGATTCACGCCGGTGTGCCCCCTGCCTCATGCGCCAAAGATGTCAGCGTGGAGTCGGTGATCTATGGGACAGGAATGCCCCCTTGCTGGTTCGACGAGGGGGATATAACAAGCGCAAAGAGCAAGATGACGAGGGGCATGACGGTTTTTGTAACGACCCGACCCAAAATGGATCGAAGTCTCTGTGCTTAAGTGTCATCCCTGGATCGGTATGCTGACACACACAGTACTCGAGGAATTATAACAGAGTTCAATCACACTTTATTACATCAAGGTTCTTAAAAGAGTATTTATTACAATAATATGGTCAAAGGCCATCTAAATAAAAATAACTGCGGAAGCTTCAAAGGTAAATGAGTCCATCCAACTCCATGGCAAACTGAGTGCAGAACAACGACCTATCTCACCTTTAATCTTCGTCGGAAAAGTCTACAACATGAGACGTTGCAGCCGTGTAGGTCAGCACATGGAATATGCTGGCAATTTCACACCATAGAATAATAATAAATTAAAAGACTATCTTTATATGCAAATTTAGCTGATGGAGGCTCTAAGTTTAATTTTTGCATAAACCCAATTTTACCCTACAACAAAGGAATATTTTTTTTATTACTATTAAGTTAAAATGCCATTACTAAGAAGGTTCCTCCAACTCAATCCCAAAAATTCCCAAGTTATTAGTAACCCAATAATTTCATTAAAAATAATGATGAGATCAACCAATAATTCACTTCTAGATACTCAAGATGTCCGTAACCGGGGACACGGCTAATCATGATTAGTTTGTACACTCTGCAGAGGTTTGCGCACTTTTCTCCACAAGACTCGACCACCTCCATGATTGGAAGATCGAGACATAGTCTTTCTGAAGTATTTCCTCCAAACCCTGGGTAGACCGGTACACCTACTTTCCCCTACATCACCTAGTCTACCACGGAAAGAGGTCACACAACTTACTCAACTATGCCAGACCCCATAATGGCTTGTGGCTGCACACGGAAGTTTCTAGGCATGAAATATCTTATGATCCCTTTGAGCCTGGGTGGCGGTCCTAGGGTAATCACACGGGTACTCCGGGATTCCCCTTGGGCAAGCAATGGTTTCTCCAGGTGCCCCAAACAATCCACCCAGATGTGTATTAAAGTTGCCACCTTAGGTTATCCCAAAATTATTAACTCTCGCAACTTGCATGGATCACACATACCAATCCCCGTCTACGAGCATGGCTAAGCAATATATGATATAACGAATATTCCTAGGGTGATCAAAGGTCATAAGTTCCTACCACATGAACTACATAGCGTAACCACCTGTTCCCAATCCTACTCATGCAATCTTTGAGGGTTAAACTAATGCATAGTAAAAACTAGGTATTAAAAATTATGATCAATGTGTGAACTTGCCTTGCTGATGTTCGTTGAACTATAAAGTTTCGTAGTAGCAAGCTTCGCACTCCGGATGATCTAGCGTAAGTAAGCAATAACATACATAAGCATACAAGCAAATATCCAAAAAGTAAACAAATGAAAGACTTCAAAAAAACTCCAAAACAACTAAATAAAGTTTCTGTACAGAACGTAATTTTTACAGCAGCAAAAATATTTGTGTTTGGGTTTAACAGAAAGTACACGACACAAGGTTCGATTTGCAAAAAGAATCACCTAAAACGGAGTTACGGAACTCGAGATATGGCCTAACGAAGTTTGAATTCAGATCTGTTTGAATTCAAATTTTAAAATTTTCAAAAATATTTTTCATTTGGTTCTCTGGATAGATGGGATTTCTATGAACTAGTAGGAAAAAGAATCAACTAAATCGGATCTATAGACTAAAAGATATACAAGAAACAAGAATTGGTATAGAATCTGAGATTGAAAAAAATACTGGAAAAAGAGAGAAATTTGGCTGGGTGTTCACCAGACTTGTCGCCGGCGACGAGGAAGAAGGTGGATCCGGTGTGCTTCGGCGAAGGGCGCGTGCGGGACGGTGAAGAGCAACGTAAGGCGGAACCGAGGAGCGGTGCCGCGGGGTCAGTATCGCCTCCTGGCGTTGTGGAGAAGCCGCCGGAATCCACGAACTCCGGCGAGCAATTGGCGAGGTTAGGGAGGGAGATAGCTTTTGCAAACAGGGGGCTTCGGATGTGGGGAACTGGGGCAACGCTCTGGGCTTTTATAGAGGGTCAGGGGAAGCTAGAGGAGAGCGGGGCGTTGCCGGAATTAATGTGTTTAATGGCTGCAGTATGAAGCGTTCGTGGTGGCCATTATGGCTGTCTAGGAGGCGCACTAGGGGGTGGAAACGGTAGAGGGAGTCGAGGGGATTCCATTCAGGAAGTCAGTTGAGCGAGGGAGATGAAGGGAGAGGGTGGGGTGCTGCCTGGGTGCGTGCGTACATGTTTCTGTACGTTGAGAGGAAGAAGAAGATAGCGCATGGGCATGGGCCTTCCTTGGGCCTTGGCTGCCCACGTTTTTTTTAACGTTTTTTTACAGAAGCAATGAAACAACGAAAATACAAATAAAAGTTAGCCTAAAAATCCCAGAAAATTCACATAGTTATATGGTCTTATATATGACCTAGTGAACTTTTATCTGGCCTAAAATGCAAGTTTTCAAAAAAATGCCATGCTACTAAAATAAATTGCAAATAAAACTCACCAAATATATTTTGGTTCCAAATTCAATTTCCAATATTTTCTTTTCCGATTTTGAAGAAGTCATTTTATCTTCTCTCTTTATTTTATTTTTGATATAATGGAAATGAATTTTTTTGTGAAACCAAATTTGATTCAAACTCACAACTTTGAAAAAAATCGAAATTGGTTTTTAGGGAAACTTCCAACTCTCTCTTTTGGTCCTTGAGTTGCTCAAAGTTCCTTGGATCAAAAATCAAATAAAACAAATGGAGGAAAAAATGCATAAATCATGGATGCATATGAATGATCTATTTATAAACATCCAAATTGAAAATTGGGATGTTACAAACCTACCCCCCTTAAGATGAATCTCGCCCTCGAGATTCGGGTTGGCTAGCAAAAAGGTGTGGGTGGTCCTGTCGGAGATCTTCTTCTCATTCCCAGGTGGCTTCTTCTTCGGTATGATGACTCCATTGAACCTTGCAGAACTTGATGACCTTGCTGTGTGTAACCCTGCTTCCAGTTTCGAGAATCTTGACGGGCTTCTCCTCATAGGTCAGATCATTATCCAACTGTATGGCGTCCAGTGGCACTGTATCTCTCAAAGGAATATCGGCCATCTCCGCATGGCACTTCTTCAACTGGGAAACGTGAAACACATCATGAACTCCTGAAAAGGCTTCTGGTAATTCCAACTTGTAGGCAACTTCACCCATGCGTTCTAAAACTCTGTACAGCCCCACAATTCGTGGTGCTAACTTTCCTTTGACTCCAAATCGTTTTACTCCTCGAAGTGGCGACACATGCAGATATGCTCTATCTCCGACTTCATAGGTTACCTCCTTGCGTTTAGTATCAGCATAACTCTTCTGTCTGGATTGGGCTACCTTGAGTCTTTCGCGGATTAGCTTGACTTTCTCCTCTGAATCTCTAATTAAATCTGGTCCGAATAATTTACGGTCTCCAACTTCATCCCACATCAATGGTGTTCTACACCTCCTTCCGTACAAAGCTTCGAAAGGGGCCATTTTCAAACTAGCTTGATAGCTGTTGTTATATGAGAACTCTGCGTAAGGCAAATTATCATCCCAACTAGATCCATAATCTAGCGCACAAGCTCTCAACATGTCCTCCAGAATCTGATTGACTCTCTCGGTCTGCCCATCCGTCTGTGGATGAAAAGCTGTACTGAACTCCAGCCTGGTACCCAAAGTTTCATGTAATTGATGCCAAAACTTTGAGGTAAATTGTGTTCCTCTATCTGATACGATGGTCCTCGGAACTCCATGCAGACATACGATCCTGGTCATGTATATCTTGGCTAACTTAGCACTTGTATATGTGGTTTTCACGGGGATGAAGTGAGCTACCTTAGTCAAGCGATCAACCACTACCCAAATAGAATCATAGCCTGGCCGGGTCCTGGGTAATCCTGTAATGAAGTCCATGCCAAGCTTGTCCCACTTCCAATCTGGTATCGGCAAAGGCTGAAGTAATCCTGCTGGTTTCTGGTGCTCTGCCTTAACCCTCTGACATATGTCACATACTGCGACATACTCGGCAATATCCTTCTTCATACCTGTCCACCAGAAACTTTCCTTCAAGTCCAAATACATCTTGGTGTTGCCCGGGTGTATTGAATAAGGCGAATCATGAGCCTCCTGAAGAATCAATTTCCTGATCTCTGGGTCATTTGGCACGTAAATGCGCTGCTCAAACCATAAGGTTCCATGTTCATCCTCACGAAATCCTTCTGCCTTTCCTTGGTTCATCCTTCCCTTTATCTCCGCAATACCTTTGTCTAAGTTCTGGGCTTCTCGGATCTTTCCCAACAAAGTGGATTGAATATCCATTGTGGCAACAAAACCTCGTGGTACTATCTCCAATCGAAGATCTCTGAGATCGTCAATTAACTCCTGAGGTAATCCTCCTGCTGTGAGGGTATTAACATATCTCTTGCGGCTCAATGCATCTGCCACAACATTGGCCTTTCCTGGGTGATAGTGCAATTTCATGTCATAATCCTTTATGAGCTCCAACCATCTTCTTTGCCTGAGGTTCAACTCCTTCTGCGTGAAGATGTATTTCAAACTCTTATGATCCGTGTAAACATCACAACGATTTCCGATAAGAAAATGTCTCCAGGTCTTGAGTGCGTGCACTACGGCTGCTAACTCCAAATCATGTGTGGCATAATTCCGCTCATGAGGTCGAAGCTGACGTGAGGCATATGAAACAACTCTTCCTTCTTGCATAAGAACACCTCCAAGTCCCTGACGGGAAGCGTCGCAATATACTTGGAAATCCTTGCGTATATTCGGAAGAATTAGCACTGGGGCTGTG